>NW_019428881.1:0-1454 GCF_002814215.2 Seriola lalandi dorsalis
TGTACTGTGAGTGTATGTGTGTGGACGTGAACACAGCTGTCAGTTGAACAGATATGAAATCAGTAGCGCTCCTTTTGTGAACAATAATGGACAGACAGGTCAGTGGTGCCACATGGAGAGCAATAATATAAGTGCACTTGGTTGTTCCCATGTGAACTACTGCGTCCCACTCAAAGGTCTAATCTGATTGTCAGGGACATTGCTGACACTGTATCCATGAGGACGATTGGCTCTGTCTTGTAACCACACTCATGAAAAGTCAAGATAATATTAAACGGAGACACTTTAACGTTACCTATTGTAATGCTAAAACCAGTGTTAGTCAATAAACGTGTCAGTTTCCCTTCAAAAAGATTGTATGTGTGCAAAGCAAAGCTACTAATCTACATTTTGATTAGTTAAAGGAAATTCAAACATTAGGGGGAAACGTTTTTTTGCTTTCTTGCCCAGAGTTAGATGAAAAGATTAATACCATTCTCATGTAAATATGTATCTGCAGGTGGATCCAGTCTTAATGCACAGCTAAGCTTAACAGTCTGCTGGCTCCAGCTACATATTTAGCATGAACAGACATATGTTAGTGATATCATTTAACTCTCAGCCAAAAAAAAGCATATTTCCCGATATGCTGAACTATTCATTTGACTTAAAAAGGATTTGTGTTCATCCCTATATTCAGGCTCAAACTGGAACTGGACAAGGCATAACTGCCAGGATTGCTATCTTACAGTAAAATGTCCCGTACTGTATTCACATTTGTTTATTTACTTTTGATGCAGCAAATCTTAAGAAAAAGAGTAAACATGAATCAGTGCCCAAATACAAAGAACTCAGCAATTGAATTGAATAAGTAAAATGTGCAAAAGGAAAGTAATTGCATGATTGTTGTCGGTCAGACATGAACCTTTTCTGTACTGCAGGTGGATAATGCTGACTAGCATCAGCTAGCCATTGCAGCTCTAGACTAATACTGCATCTAAGAAAATACACATTTCACACTGGACTACCTTTTTGAAATGTTCATCTGAGGCCGTAAATATATGTGATGTTACTGAAAAGCACAATCTCAAAAGAAGCTGGTGCTTGCAGCCAGGATTCAACATGTATACATTAGTTTAGTTTCATGATTTTACTTTAAAATGGCAACATTTCAAAATGTTCAAGAATCTAAAGCATTGCCTATAATTGAACTGTGAGCATCTCAAGCATCTCACATTTGCAAAAGCAGGTTATAAACTGCAACTTCTGCCACATTTATGGTTAAAACCTTTAAAAAACCACATTTAAAGTCTAATTCCAGGCCCATATAAAAGGCTATTGAAGCTCTTTTCATTTTGCCAGACATTATTCAGCAAATCAGCAAAAATAACCTCTATTAACTCTTTGTCGCTGGTAAGTTATATGATTTGATTCAAGCAAAAAGGCTCCTTTTGTATAAATTTGTCTATTCTGTA
>NW_019428882.1:0-1333 GCF_002814215.2 Seriola lalandi dorsalis
ACACACACACACACACACACACACACACACACACACACACAAAGCTCTCTCTGATTGAAACACACACTACCTGTGACATATTTAAAAATCACAGTCACATATACGCGCAAGCTCTCTGCTTGGGAGCCAATGTCAATCTCATGCTATTATCATATGAATATACACACACACCACTTTTCTCACAGTTAAACTGAACTCAACACACCAAAACTAACACAAACTTTTAATCTTTTCAGCATTCATCCAGTTCTTTATTGGTGCTGGGCTCCACTGGGGGTGTTCCCGTTTGTTCGCTCCACACTGGTGTTGTTGTCCTTTTTCTCTGTTTACTACAGCATGTCAACTCGCAGCGAGGTGGATGTTAGTTCAGTGTCTCTTGGGTTTGTAGGAATGGAGACGAGTTGCAAGCCGTGGCGTGGCAACAGCCAGTAAAAAAAAAAAAATGCCTTAGCTAGAGTCTTAAAACACACACTGTCACGTAATATGTTCAATATTTTATCTGCTTTTATAGAGGTAAAGGTTTTTTCTTTGGCAGAAGAGGGAGAGAGAGAGAGAGAGAGAGTGTGTGTGTGTGTGTGTGTGTGTGTGTGTGTGAGGAAGTTTAGGAGGTGGACTCCACTTTTAAGTCCCATGACTTGGTGTAAGTTTCCAGATCCTGCACAGTACATGTGTTAGCTGATGGTGCTAATGGTGTTAACAGTGGTTTGTTAGCAGGCTAACAGCAGGTTAACAAACCGACACCCTGTAATATAAAGGGATTAAACATCTCAGATGATTAATTAAAACCACCTGATTTAATTGCACAATATTGTATCTAATTCATTCAAATGCAAGTGTGATTCCTGTAGTATTATTTCCCTGAGAGATTTGCCTTTCATAAACACAATAATGGGATTAGATTATTCTTCATACAGCGAGTTTTGTCACAAAGAAGACAAAAAACAGAATCCAGCGTTGGCAAATAAGATAAACTCATACTTCTGTGTGCTACTTCACTGAAACTCACAGTTTACTATCTACCTTTCTCTTGCACAGTTTTTGGGGGAGACATGATGTCTTTTATTAGGTACATGTGCTGAATTTGACTATAGCCAGACTGAAAAGCTAATGAATCATTTAAACAGTTAATGTCAATCCCTGTAACTACTTTATCTACTACTACTTTTACTCTCAATCAGTTTTGTCAAGTAATTGTATCAATCTATCTTTTTTATTTTCCTGATTTCACTCAAATGAATAAAAGAAGATTCAGGCGTGTGTTTCCAGTGACTGGTGAACAGTGCTAAGATTAGATGAAAGGAGTGGAGCCTGGGTGGAGTGGAGGTTGTAACTT
>NW_019428883.1:0-1321 GCF_002814215.2 Seriola lalandi dorsalis
ATTAGGCTAAAATGCTTCCTTATAAACCAAGGTTGTGAGGAGTGAATATGAAGAAGAAACAGACTAATTTTTTTATGGTGTAACATATTGTGACCATATATGTTAAGAATACATATTTAATTTGTATATGCAGGTTTATTAAAACAACATACATATTCAGTATGCATATACATGTTTTTTAAATTAATTGTCTCTTCCCACTCTGGGAAAGTGGTCTCAGAGTTTTGGACTCTACTGTTTATAATATCAACATATATTAAGAGGCTTTAGGATGGATATATATTTATGTAACATATGTCTACAATATAGGCATACATACATAAACATATGTATGGGCTAAGCATATACACCAATATATAAAATGATTCCAATTTCTAATAGGTCTCATATATAATTTTTACATATGTTTTTATTTTATATCCACATATAATTCATATACAGAAATTCAGTATATGTATATATATATGACATTTGTGTATGGGATGATAATTTTCCAGGGGTGTAAAATCCTGTCTCAGTTATAAAGCACAGTGTGGCATCTTCTAATGTTTGGATCAATAATTCAAACTGGACTTTATGGATTGTGTTTCATGTCTCACCTGTATCTGTTATAAAAGTCCACTTGGTTTCTGTATAACAGCCAGTCTGGTCTCAGTCTTCAAGCTATATTTTCACCAGAGGTGAAAATAATTAGATTTTGTCCACAGTGTTACAGGTCATGATCATGATCTATCATATCAAACACCAGGAAGGAGAGGCCTTTCCACAGCCATAGCTGATGATATTATGTAATGTTCCTCCCACCCACTCCCAGGCGTGATAATCTCATTGGTGATAAATAGTCTCAAAGCAGCAGCAGCAGCAGCAGCAGACACCCATGAAACACTTCTAATGTATTCAGCATGTATTCAGCCATATCAAAGCAGATACAATGATTTTATGGTGTGGGCTTAAGAATGAAATCCACATTAGCCCAGAAGATTGACACACATGGTGTTTGTACAGTGTAGCTCACCAGTTATTTCATGGTCTATGCATGAACAAGTCCAACACTGGTATCTTTGTCAGTGTCATGATCATGTAAAGTCCTTCAGGTGTTCTTTGTGATTACAAACCAGTGTCAAACTAGAGACTCTCTGCACCGTTGAAACATGTTTAACAAGTTTATATAAGATGTTATGCAATAGTACTCAGCTGACTTTAAGTTACAGTATTTACATACTAAGATGAACATTGATTTACTAAACATTTAAGGTAGAATTATGCTTCTGAAGTTATGAGCAAATGTTTTGGAAACCTACACAGAAGGATGTAATGTAGT
>NW_019428884.1:0-851 GCF_002814215.2 Seriola lalandi dorsalis
AAGGAAAAAAAAAAAGCATATGGATTTATGTATGTGTGTGTGTGTGTGTGTGTGTGTGTGTATATATATATATGTATATGTTTTATGCGTATAATGCGTATTATTGTTTAGACTGAACTCTGCATCTTGTCCTGTATAACAAGGATCCACTAAGAAGGATGTGCCTATTAATACAATGCAGTTGTTCAAAGTGAGATTGTGATAATAGCAGGAGCTTTCCTTGTTATTCTGCTGGGTATTCTCGCTTCATTACTGTTAACGTGTGAGAGAAAAGCAAATAAGCAGATGGAAGAGAGTTTTTTTTTTTTAAATGGAATATGAACGTCATCACAGACCACCCTGCCTGCACTCATGGTGAAGTGAAAGTAAATGAAAGGTGACACCACTCTATAATGAGTTAGAGCTGATGAGTAATAAATAACTGCCAACAGTGTCCAATTTCCCAAACAAGGTTATATGGCGGCATTATGTGAGAAGTGATGGCTGGGCTTTATTTCAAGCCAGCGCATGACTGATATGCATGGCTTACTTTTGTAATTGTCTTGGTGCATTGGACCCAAAGACGGACATAGCAATCTTTTCAGCCTAGTAATGTAGTATGTGCTAAAATGGCTACAGAAGTGAATTATCACTTCGCTCTCTGGCGCAGGGATTCAGCCGCCTCCAGAGACGAAAATCACAGTCGCTTCACCTCTGATGCATCACCGAAGACGCTAAATAGCACAGACATTTGCCGACATACGTTTGCAGTATGTAGGGTAGCAGGGGGCAGGGCGCCCTACTGAGTGGACTGACCGTCCTGTAAGTAGAAGGTCGCTCTGACCGCTCTTGGGAAATGTGCACAGGCACAT
>NW_019428885.1:0-1166 GCF_002814215.2 Seriola lalandi dorsalis
GTGGTGGTGGTGGTGGTGTTTGTTGTTGTTGATGGTGGTGGTGTTTGTTGTTGTTGGTGGTGTTTGTTGTTGTTGTGGTGGTGGTGGTGGTGGTGTTTGTTGTTGTTGTTGATGGTGGAGGTGTTTGTTGTTGTTGGTGGTGTTTGTTGTTGTCGTTGTTGTTGGTGGTGGTGTTTGTTGTTGTGGTGGTGGTGGTGGTGGTGTTTGTTGTTGTTGTTGATGGTGGAGGTGTTTGTTGTTGTTGGTGGTGTTTGTTGTTGTCGTTGTTGTTGGTGGTGGTGTTTGTTGTTGTGGTGGTGGTGGTGGTGTTTGTTGTTGTTGGTGGTGTTTGTTGTTGTTGTTGTTGGTGGTGGTGGTGTTTGTTGTTGTTGTTGTTGGTGGTGGTGGTTGTGGTGGTAGTGGTGGTGGTGGTGGTGTTTGTTGTTGTTGGTGGTGTTTGTTGTTGTTGTTGTTGTTGGTGGTGGTGGTGATTGTTGTTGTTGTTGTTGTTGGTGGTGGTGTTTGTTGTTGTTGGTGGTGTTTGTTGTTGTTGTTGTTGTGTAAGGTATGTACAGATGTTGTGTTCAGGTGAATCACAGTGTTATGTCTCTAAAGGTACGTCGGTGGTGACGGTGGTGGCCACAGATGCTGATGATCCAACTTATGGAAACTCTGCCAGACTGGTTTACAGCATCCTGCAGGGTCAGCCATACTTCTCTGTGGAGCCAAAGACAGGTGACAGAACACCTGAACACACCTCAATACAATACCTGAACTCACCTGAACATACCTCAGTACAATACCTGAATTCACCTCAACTCACCTGAACAAACCAGAACTCATCTGAACACCCATGAACACACCTGAAATCACCTGAATATACCTGAATACACCAGAACACACCTGAATACACCTGAATACAACACCCAAACTCACCTGAATACAACACCTGAACTCACCTGAATCCACCTGAATACATCTGAATACACCTGAACACAACTGAGACCTGTATTACAAAGCAGGATCTGAGGTTATCGAGGTAACTTCAGGTTTAATTCTGGGTTTTCAGTCCTATGACGGTGGTTCACTTGTTACCAGGGGAAATCACCATGGTAACTTACGCTGAACTTACTTACGCTGAACAAAAGTTTATCGCTAGATAAAATCTAATCACTGTTAGAGCTTCA
>NW_019428886.1:0-1490 GCF_002814215.2 Seriola lalandi dorsalis
GTCTACTGTCTCCCACTGTGCTGAAAACTCACAGACTGATAAAATACACTGACAGATAAGAAACAACTGGCCGCTGCAGGATCTGATATTCAGGGAAACTTCAAGCCAGTGTGTCTGAGTGCGCGACGCTCTGCTCTTACCCTGAGGGAGCCTCTCTGGCACAGCTCAAACACCCCAAACACCCCGTACTCAAACTTCACCGTGCCGTAGAACTTGGTCAGGTTGTAGTAATCGATGCGCAGCAGCTGAAACATGGAGACAAGTTACAGAGGAGGAAGTGGCAGTGAGAAACTAAATGCTTTAAAAATGTAAAGTTTGATATAAACAAAGACGTGTCTCACGGTGTTTAGCTCAATCCTCTGATCCTCAGAGAAGTCTCCGTCTGTGTGTTTCAGCTCTTTCAAGATTACAGGCTGAGGAATACGGAAAAATAAAACGCACTCAAACGCTGAGAGAAAAGACTTTATGTGATCATCTCTTTCTCTTTATTCTTTTTTACGATTAAATAAATATGGATTTTTGGAAGATGGAAGGCAGGTACCTTCTTGTCATAGCGCCCTCTATGAGAGAAGAACGTGCTGTCCTTCCTCTTATCTTCATCAATCTGTTACATAAACACATAAACAATGTACAGTAAGAGAAGAATGGTTATTGCAAGCAATGGTTAGACTGAGTAACAATTAAATATTATATATTATATAAAAATATTAACCCCCACCCCCCACAAAAAAGTATCATCAACTGTAAACTGTATTATGTTCTAATGTGTAGGAAACAGTTGATTATTGAGGCTGTTTACCTTCAGTGAGACCGCCTTCTCATCCAGTGGACCAATCAGGTGCGGGTCAATGTGAGACCACTTCTTCTGCATGAGACGCTCTTTCCTGTTCTGCCTAACATTATTCACACACACACACACACACACACACACACACACACACACAATTGTGTCTCCTTAACTTCAGATGACATTACATTGACTTACATTCATTTTGTGGAGACTTCATCAACCACAACTACTACTTGCCCTACTAACCTTAACCTAAACCTACCAATCTTAACCTACACCTAACCATACTACCTTAAACCTAAAGCTAACTCTACTAACCATAACCTTAACCTAATAATACTAACCTTAACTTAATCTTAACCCTACTAACCTTAACCTAATAATACTATCCATAACCTAACCCTTACCCAGAGCTATTGAACCACCTCCCTGTCCTCTGAACACAGAAACTCCTGCTCTGGCAGGTACATGTAGCACCTGTGATACGGCTGTGAAATATGTCTGCTGTCTACCTGTAGAAGATGAGAGCGATGGCTGTCACCACGACGACACTGAGACTCAGAACGATCACAATCACATCCTGCGTATCTAAATCTGGAAGCAAACACACAACACAGCATTAGAAGTGTTACCTGGAGTATACGACTATGAAATCGCAATATATTTCCAAAGGACATCTTCAGATTTTGATGATTTATTG
>NW_019428887.1:0-1217 GCF_002814215.2 Seriola lalandi dorsalis
CTGTGACTCCACTTTCCATTATGGTACATAAAGAGATGAGTCTCAGACCCACAGTTCAATCAAAACAGACTGCTCATACTGTATGCATTCTATCACTATCACTCCTAATAGCAACATTCGTTACTTTACACACTAAACTAAACACCTCACCTGTATGGAGGAACAGGGGTGTTGGAAGAATTTATAAATGAACTATTAATCGATCAATAAATACTTTAGATTTACAAACCTGGGCTTTCAGTGCTGATAAGACCAGAGTGTCAGAGAAAGGCTGAAAGAGGCTAAATGACTAAAGATAATCGATTTGCTAAGAGGAAAAGGAGAAGCAGCTGAAAAAAAGGAAATGGAAATCAAAGAGGGAATCACTTCTGAAAAGTTTTTATAGACTTGCTTTTATGTGATGTCGTCTTTTAATCCTCTTTTAATCTTTTAATTGTCTCCGTATCGCCCTTTTATTGCTTTTACTGTGTTTGCATGTGTGTGTGTTTTTATACGACATCTGCTCCCTGTAATTGTCCTTATCTTTATTGAATTATATTATTTGTCCTCCCTTTGTAACTCCATAACAATATTTCTGTCCTGCTTTAGCACTTAGCAAATTTGTTTTTAAAGGTGCTATATAAATAAAGTTATAATAATAATAATAATAATAATAATAATAATAATATTAATTAAAATATCATCATTATTATTATTATTATTATTATTGTATTCCCATTTTAAAATTCCTTTTCAAATAGTTTTTAAAAAATCTATTATTCATGAATTAATGAATGCATTTATAAATGGTTTATTCAATGACGGCTTTATGCTATTTTTGTAAATAGTATTTATTGATGGATTAATGGTTCATTTTTAAATTCTCCATACACTTGATGTGAGGCAATCCACATATGAACTGAACTTATGAACCTGCAGTTTCAGTTTCCTGTTTGATTCCTCAGAAAAGCAAATGTTTGAGCCCAGGGCTATTTTGTGTGAGGTGACGTGTGAGGTGCCGACATGACACCCACCATTATCACATCTTCTCAGGAGTTTTAAGCTCACTGCTCTTTGAAATGACTTTATCTTAAGCTTAAGAATGAAATCATCTTGATGTCATCTGGCACCTGGACATGAATTTCACATGAACCACAGTTAACAGCTGTGGCAGTGTGGTGCTTGGAGTTCATGTTACTACACATCATCACCTCCGTGACTGAGAATCATCTCCAGTA
>NW_019428888.1:0-1335 GCF_002814215.2 Seriola lalandi dorsalis
TCTGTTGACAGCAGTCTGCAAAGAGTTAAAGCTCCTCCTCTTGCTCTTACACATGATTGTTTTTCTCTGTGTATTTTCACAGTTTGACCCTTGACCTCTCACTTCCTCCTCCAGTTCACTCACTGTCATGTTCTCTGTCCTGTAGGCGACATGGAGGAGGCTGACCTGCTGAAGGAGAGGCTCCAGGCCATCACGGTAAGAACCAGCTCTGTTCCTGTGTCTCAGGAAGTTTTCTACGTAAGTATTTCACTTAAGGTTTCATTTCTCTTGAGGGTGCTGCACAGAATCTCTGGAAATGTTTCCTTAGTTAAGGAAAAAAGTTAAGACATCTGCAGCAGTGAAAGAGATTTTACGGCAGTAAAATTTTACTGTTTCCATGGAGACTGTTGATTTGCTGCTATTAGCACTTGTGAATGGTCGGTTGCTGGTAACATTAAAGAAGCTGTGACCTCATCCTCCTGTTGTTTTGGCGGGAACTTCCCCACAGTGACCTTTAGTCACTAAGGTCTTTAAGCCCTGAAGGTCTGAGACTAAGATCAGGAGAAAACCTTAAACACTTAAGAGAACATTTTAAGGATGAAACTTAAGATGTATTGTGCAGCTGGTTCTTATCTGACAGTCCACAGGCCTAGGGACTTACCTCTGATACCCTCATCGTTCCCTAGGTGTAGCAGAGGAGGAGCCTCAGTCAGAGCAGGTGATCAGGACCAGGGCTTGTCGGACATTAGCAACACGTTATTAGCTGTTAGCTCATGTTGTCTGTTACTGTCACGTTTCTAATGTTGCAACCACCCTGATACATCCAGAGGTGAACCAGGAAAGTGGCCCCGATGGCCCCCGATGGCCCCTCATATTGACCCATTGGCACATTTTGAAATGAGATTTATGAACCCCCTTAAATCTCCGTAAAGACTCTACACACTGGACTGTTGGTGTGGCCCCTTCTTCTTCTACTTCTTCGTCTTCTTCTTCTTCTTCTTTTTCTTCTTCGTCTTCTTCTTCTTCAGTCTGTTTCCAGTTTGAACATGTACGCCTAAATTACTCCTGTATTACCACTTATTGTGCAGAGAACTAGCAGAGCTTTGTTAGTGAGCGGAGTCAGAGCCGAGGGTGGGCGTGGGTGGAGGCGGAGCTGATTTGCATATTCATAGAATACAAATACTAAATGAGGCAAAACGGTAGAGTTACATCCAAGTCATGTGAAGACCATGAAGGCATTTTTTTAAGGAAAGGACTTTTAAAGGGAGTCATTGAGAGGAACACAGAAGAGTCTTCAGGGTGTCATCAATGTTAGGAGAGCTTTACTTCAACTCTCCTGCCACAGGAACTGTGAAC
>NW_019428889.1:0-1101 GCF_002814215.2 Seriola lalandi dorsalis
TATTAGTGACAGCTGAGTTTGCTAAGCCCTATTGACCTTGGTTACAACACCTGTCAAACTTTCTGTCCACACACGACAAATTAAGTTTCCAGTGATAACAGTTGCAGATGAATCTGTCAAGTTTCTAATTTTTTGAAACAATGAGTCCTTGATTTCAGACAGTGGTAGACACTTCTTGTAATTAACTGTTGATTTTGCTTGCTGAAATGACAACCAAAGCTGGCAGATTTTGTCAGCTGTAGCCAGCTGGCTAATTGAGCTAAGTTAGCTCAATGAATTGGTTGAAATAATGTGGCAGACTCTTTAATATTCCCTGCTCCTCTGTTTTAAAACAGTAATCTTGTAAAAACAGGTCTTAAATATGTACTTGACGGCCATAATATACATGACATCAGAATAAAATACTGAAACTAAGGCTGCATAACACTGGCCAAGTGTAGAACTAGTTATTTTAAGTATAAAAGTGTAAAGGTTAAGTAAAAATGAAAGATCATTCTGGTGATGCTTTTCTTACATACTTGTTTGTATTTTCAAACAACATGTTTCACTTTTAATGTAACAAGAGAAAGGCTTTTTTAGGATGAGCGGTAACCCTGATGTTGTCAAATGTAACACAGGCTTAAGTTGCTGCAGTAAACTCTCCCAAATCCAAAGCGTAGGACAGAGCTGCTAACGTCAGCCTAAACAGTTAACAGCAAGACTTGGTGTAAACCTAGTACATGGCTGGACTGTGTATCGGTGTTACAAGCACTCACCAAGCCGCCCTGGATTTCGAGTGTTGTGGCGAGAAGTGGTGGATCAAAAAGAGGAATCAGATGACCAAGACACAGGTGTCAGGGTGGGGAGTCTCTCTTTATTCAATGCGGACTACTTGCAGTCATAGACGGAGACCAAAGAACCCCGCACAGAATCAGACATGATCTTTTATACCTCAAATAGCTATGTGTGTGTATGTGCATCCTGTTTTCCAAAATCTTGGCTTCATAGTACTATTCTTGCCTAACAGTTGACCAACTCTTGTATCCTGTTTTGTTCCTGGCGAACGTCCAGGTCATGGTGTTCTTTTCTGGCAGAACACCACGACACTTCTCCCAGATCGCT
>NW_019428890.1:0-1264 GCF_002814215.2 Seriola lalandi dorsalis
TCTCGCCTATTTGTCACCCGTGTCGAGCGGCTCCCAGCGAAAAACAGACAGGGAAACATTTGTTGAGAGTCACACTGATATGATTCCAGCAACATTATATATATAACTGACACCTTTCACTAGCCTATAGTTTCAGTGTTTGGACTTTATATGAATATGATACAGACATGAAAAAATATACAACTCACACAACTTATTTCTAATCATTTTAGCAACTGCATGGAGAGAAAGAGGAAACCATTTGTACTAGATTGCCATAGCAGAAACCGAATGTTGGTTATAATGATGTTGATAATTTAACAGGTGATGGGCAGTAGTTTGCAGGGGTTGTCTCTCTCTTTTGCTTTTGCTCTGAATGATAAGTGATAATCAACTAACTGTTGCAGCTCTACATGTTTTAAACTCAGATTTCACAGTTTTCAGTGTAGCCACACCATGCTTTAATGTATTTGTAAAGGTAAATATGATAACATGTACAGGCCCTTGGTTAAAGCAGATATTCAATATTTACCTTTTTTATGTCACATTTAAAAATAGATATGCAGCAGAAACCATGCATCACATAGGAAAACATAATGGTAGAAAACCAGTCTCCAAACCTGCTGTGGTGGCTCTGGTGCAGCAGGGGCATCATCTCCGCCTTCACCTGCACCAGTATCATCATGATCATCATCGTCATCATCATCACAGGCTCTGGTGATCCACAGGTCCTCCTCCTCCTCCTCCTCCTCCTCAGAGGTCTCTTCTCCCCAGGGGCTGATCAGGCTCAGCGGCCCATCCAGGCAAGGGGGCATGATGGGAATGGCGTCACTGTTTACCCCGTTATTGGAGATATCCTCTGGCAGGAAGTGGTCCTCGCAGATTAAATGCTGGTCTGTCAAGTCCTGCTTGTCGGTCTCCCTCAGCGCTGCCAGCCATACCTGAGCAAAGTCAGCAGCAATACTGTAGGTCAGCTGGACTGAATTACACTCCATAAATCCATTCTCCAAATCCAGCCTCCAGTCTTTAACTCTTCCCTGAAGTCCAAACATCACAGCCATGTTTTTCTGCAGTCTGTGGCCAGAACTCCTGAACCAAGACTACAACACTTCATATGTTCTTGGCGCTTTGACCTCTTCAGACCATTTCCCTACATAACAATGTGTTGTATTTATTCTTGTCAAAACATTCGCACTTAAGATGCCATGTTTTACTTTTCTTTATGTAGCATCACACTGACAGACTTGAACAGTTATCAACTTCGCCCATATGACTCAGGCAAACT
>NW_019428891.1:0-1168 GCF_002814215.2 Seriola lalandi dorsalis
GATCCCAACTAGAATGCTCGAGGAAGTTTCACCCCTAGTTACCACTTCCTTACTAGATATATAAACAGACTATTGTGCCACAGTCCTTTAAAGCGGCTGTAACTAAACCTCTTCTCAAAAAATCTACTCTTGATCCAGGTGTGTTAGCCAAATATATCTAACCTCTCCTTCCTGTCTACGATCCTTGAGAGCGCAGTCAATCAGTTGTGTGACTTTCTCTCTTAAACATGCTGTGTGAGCAGGACAGCCCAAAATATCTCAGAACTTGAAGTGATCTGCAGGTAGAGAGGGTGAAAATTCCTAAATCAAGAACAGACTGTACAAAATCTGCTACTGTGTTTCCAAACTGTTAAAGGGCACACCAGGTACTGACTTAGTACGCTGCCCATTCTTTTGCACGTAGCACCACTATTGTTTAATTTGTAAAGACCCTTCTTCAATGAAAATAAAGTTAATATGTCCGTATGGTGTTGTTATATAATACAAGACATATCATGAGTAAATAATCAGTCAACACCATGACTGAGTGTTTCCACCTTGAACTGCAGAGAACCAATGACAGCCTCATAAAAACAGATTCAGACAGCCAGGGTTTCATATGTCACAAACCTCAGGAACCAATCCTGTCAACTTGTGGGGATGAGGGGGCGGGGCTAAATAAACCTGTCAGTACAGAGAGTGTTAGCATTAGCACAACCGCTAACACTGTGTCAGCCACTGCCAGTTACAACATAAACAAATAAAAGATGCTAACTGCGCTAACCGTTCTGATCCGTCTGCTAGTCTCTGGTTCTGGACTCAACAGACTCCTCATCTGAGTCATGTCTCACACAGACATGTGGCTGAGTCTCTCTGATGTTTCCTCCTCTAACCATCTTGATACTCTCTGCTCTTTCACCTGTCCACCTGGAGCAAGCAGGTGGTGGGCGGGGCATAAGGTCTGATCCAGATTTCTCAATGAGATAGTAAAAGTAGAGAAGCTTCAGACTTACATTTTTTTTCTTTTTATGTGTAAGAACCATGTTAAACAAAATATTAGTCAGAGAAGAGGATTTTTACACAGTTTACAACATGTCTGGAGGGGAGCTTTAAAAGCTGCTTAAAGGCTCATTTTTAATGTCTCTTTCCTGCAGGGGTTTTATTTACTATGTAAGGCAATGTAATATAT
>NW_019428892.1:0-1119 GCF_002814215.2 Seriola lalandi dorsalis
AAAAAGAAAGAAAACAAAAACAAAAAAAAAAAACAAAAAAACCCCGAACCATTAAACAAGACACAACAGCACTCCTGTCGGCAGTTCAGTTCATTTAAATATTTGTTTTAGTGCAGGTTTAGGGATTTGTGTACATAAGATCAATCTCTTTCTTTTATTCTTATGGGACTGTTTGTCCTCGTCTTTTTTTCCTTTGTAGACATTCCTGTTGGCTGGGAGGAAAAGAAAGAAAAGTGCAACTTCAAATTACCTCATCTCCATTGATGCCACAGATTTATCAAGAGGTGGAGAGAATTTTGTTGGAAAGCTAAGGTACACTGAACTTAAAAACTCAATTCATTCATCCACACGCAGCACAGAAAGTATATGATGTGTCGTATCAGCTTCATTAGCTATGAGTTTTTAATTCATAAAGTCCTTTTATTCGTTGCTCAGATCAAATTTAATGGGGACAAAGTTCACAGTATTTGACAACGCTCTGAATCCAGAACGAGCTCTTCCAGACATGTCTAACGCACGGCAGGAATTAGCAGGGATCATCTATGTAAGTCGGTTTACAGCTCACTGCTAATTATCTACTGTGCATTTCCTGAATACCGTTTCATGAATATTGGAAGCGTAAGATGTGAAAATTCAAATATGACTCATTTCTGGCAACAGGAAACAAATGTCTTAGGAATGAAAGGACCCAGAAGGATGATGGTCATCATCCCAGGAATGAACAAGGACAACGAGCGAGTACCACTCCGACCCAGAAATGTAAGATAACTGGGGTTTTGTTTTCTCATTGTTGTTTGTTCGTTTTATTTCACTTGGATTTTTTCTTGGATTGCCTTTAGTCGAAAAATAAATACTGCAAAATAAATGTGTTAAATAACAGAATAGACCAGGAGCAATACATATGTTCTTACATAACAAGGGTCAGTTTACTGTATGTTTCTTTTACAGGGAAAACAAGTATATATATAACATATATACATATGTCTTTAACAAATACACAAACAAACATACAGAACATGTTCTTCTTCTCAGACATGCCTGTTTATCAAAAGTGATGAAAGAAAAATGGAATAAAGTGAAATTGAAAGAAAAGAACAGGCTTTTTTTTTTTTTTTTTAG
>NW_019428893.1:0-1220 GCF_002814215.2 Seriola lalandi dorsalis
CCTAACTGCAGTGGCTTGGATTTGAGCCCAACCTGTGGCTCTTTGCTGCATGTCATTCTCTCTCTCTCTCTCTCTCTCTCTCTCTCTCTCTCTCTCTCTCTCTCTCTCTCTCTCTCTCTCTAACTCTCTAACTCTCTAACTAACTATGACTATCAGAATAAAGACAAAAATGTCCTAAACTTTACTTAAACAGAAAAGCAGATTTTCCAAAATGTTGAACTCTCTCTTTAAAGTTTGTAATGTTACAATAAGTCAACACATCTGCTCATTGACAGTTGTCTAGTATGGAAAGCTGTTCACATTAAGCAGTAATAGACTTTCTGACCGCTCGGCGGAAGCGGAACAAGCGATAATTGCAACACCAACGTATTATCTCTTTATGAAGTTGCTGAACTTGTTAGCAAACAGTGGTCTTTTTACATATACAGTAGACATGAAGCAGCATTAGCATTCATTCATGTTTCTGGCCAGCTGATGAATGTAGGTTCAAGTTCAGCTCTCCTGTTAGTCCCATTTTTGTCTCCTAGAGAAGAGCCTACCAGGAGAGCCACCAGGGCGCCCCTAACTTCTGTCTTTACATTCACTTTCTCCGAGGTTTCATTATCACCGAAAAGGGGGGTTATTGAAAGTGGTAACAGTTAACCAAAACAGTGAATTTACAGGCCATTAAACCAAAAACAGAACCAGAGTTTCTGTGGTTTTATCACTACAAGTTTCACATTACACATAGAAACTGAATCCATTGGTAATTTTAAAATATTGATTTGCACAGTGTTCAAAATCAAATAACAGAAATCTGAAAACCTGTTACATGTGAAAAGTTAACTGAAGTCGATATTAAATCCCGAGTCAGTCAAGGAGACAGTTCGGCTGCCTTTTAGTCACTCAATATTCACACACTACACAGGCTAAAATATCTATCAAGACGCATGTCTTCTGAATGCCCAGACCAATTATCCTCCATTCACCATGCACTCTGTGAGGCTCTGCATATGCCTGTGTGTCTGTCTGTCTATGAGAGAAAGAAATAGAGAGTAGTGACTCTGCCTCACTCTCTCAGCTCTTAATTAGTGCTGAATGTACAAAGACTCAAACAATGTGAAGCAAGCACATATCTGCAAAGGTTTAATCCATGAGATATACCTGGAAGGCTGCCAGCAGCAGGGGAAGGAATCTCTCATACTCTCATCACCTGTGTCACACACACACACACACACACA
>NW_019428894.1:0-1326 GCF_002814215.2 Seriola lalandi dorsalis
GAGATGCCACAGTGCCACCGTATTAAAGCAGATGACATCATACAGTAACTGTACAGCTGTGCACATGTTTGATCACAGGAAGTGACACATCAAAAATGTACTTGTGGATATATGTGCATTGTTATATTCTAACAATTATATAATGACTTTTATTTTACCTAGAAAGTAAAAATGACCAGCCACACAACAACCTCTTGGTTGCAGGTGAATGATACGACCAGGCAGCATGTGACACCATCCAGGTGCTGCTTGTAGATGTCTGATGTCTCCCTGTCGCCCTGTGGTTCCCTCTACACTACTTGGTAGTTTTACACTCCACACATCTGTGTTTGACGTGTTCAACAGACACTTGTTCCCCCCTCCACAGTTCCAGGTTCTGACTGTACAAGCAACCACCACCACAGTATATTGCTTCCTGAAAAGAATTGTTATTTAACAATCATTACTCTATGCCTCATGTTGCTGTTGTCTGTGTTTTTATGTTTTTCCTTCAGTTTGCTCTTCAAATCCAGACGTCGAGTCGCTGACTGCATCTACAAGCCACCTCACCTGCAGCACGTCAAGGCAAATGGAAGCAAACCACAGAATCAGTTTGATAACAAGTAGGCACCTGCTAAAGCTGCTGTTGTTGTGAACCTGGTTTATAGTCGGAGACACACACAGAAAGTGTAGTTTCTTTAGTTCTGATGATAAATTTAAGTTGTATTGAATGATTCATTGATAAAATTCAACACTAAGTTATTTACATAAAAGCAAATTATCATAACATATATGATAAAACAGGCGAAATACAATACGATAGGATACAGTTCATTTAAAAAAGACACAAAAAGACAAGATAAAAATTCATCATTCATCATTGTTAAAAAAGATTTAAATTAAATATGTGGACGGATTATTTCTTCAAATTAAAAGACCAAAAAGACTCAAATGAATCATTGAAAAACTGAATCTGTCGTGATAAAAGTCAATAACATCAACAAAAGCATTCAAATACAGTCGATCAGATAACTACAGTCAGTGGAAAACAGAAGCAGTGATTGTAATCCAGGAATATTGATCCTGGACTGTAATAAACAAACAACAGACCAGACCACCACGTTCTGTCCCGTCCATGATGAGACTGTGGAAACAACAGAAGGGGTGATTACAATCCTTTGAATGTGAGTGCACATGCAAAAAGTCTAGCACAAGCACATACCACAGATGTCTCCTGGGGTGTCTCTCTTTACAGCCTGTGGCATCTGCTTTCAGAACCAAACAGCCTGTCCTCAAAAAAAGAAAACACTCGATCCTCTGTGTCCAGGAAGCCGAAGATGAAAACCC
>NW_019428895.1:0-1186 GCF_002814215.2 Seriola lalandi dorsalis
TTTTTTTTTTTTTTTTTTTTAATTCAACACACACTTTCGCCTCCTGCTTTCTAATTTGTTTGAGAGCAATGAATAGGCCCAACAGATGTGACTCTATCTGCCTCGTAGAAGAGAAAAAGGATGTTTACGTTTGAATGGCTAGAGGCGCAATTAAATGTGATAAATTCAGGCTTTTGTTAAATGTAGCTTTTTATGTAGTGCGGAAATGGATGGAAAGCTGGAAGTTTGGTAAAAAGCTAAATTCAACACACATTGTGTTTGCTGTTAAAAGCCAATTCTCCCTCAAACAAATGCAAAGTTCTGCAGTTGTCATTTCCAATCTGACCCCGCGTTCCTCTCAAGTCTGAAATTTCCACCGACCATTTGTAAACACAATTACTTCTGCTACCGGGAAAGACAATAATCCCTCTGCAATTACTGTAGCTGTTTTTCAAGGCAGTGTGGGCGTGAACGCAGGGTTGGAATTTCAAGCCAACAGGGTCTGCAGACATCCACCGCAATTCTTGGCACTTTGATGCATCTTCTTCGCCTTCTCTCGCTCTCTCCGCACTGATATTTTTGGGGCTTCTAGCTAACGAGGACCGTTTCGTCGGGATGGGAGAATGTGAAGAAACAGATAACAGAGAGGCTTATAGTATTTAACACAGTATTCACAGGGCGATTGTACATCAAATGGTCAAAGCTCTTGGTATTATTGGATAATGCGTGTGTTTTGTGCGTGTGCCACAGATTATTACTGGTATGTCGTGAAGGAATACTTTCAGTGAATACATGTAGACCGGCTTTGTTCGACACCCCGAGTGATGCGGCTTTAAAAGTGCCCAGACAGCCTGCTCATAATGCGTCCATAAAACTGCCTCACATTCGCAGGCCATCAATGCCACATGCCAGTGGTGATGGATACTCTTTCAAGGTCCACTATTAGCCCTGGTGCGTCTATAAATCAGAATTTTTTTCAGCGCGGACTCAAATCGATAAATGTTTTCACCTCATCTTAGTTATATGTCATTCTATGTCATTCCAGATTTCGTCTCAACGAGCTGCATCAATTGATATGCAACATCTCGTAGTACAAATAAATAGCTTTTTTTTTTTTTTTTTTGCTCAGGATATTTTGAGGCAACATGTTAATTGAATTACATCCTGATTATGCATGCTTGCCCTGCAGGTCCGGTAAACATATCTT
>NW_019428896.1:0-1206 GCF_002814215.2 Seriola lalandi dorsalis
TTTTTTTTTTTTTTTTTAATTCAGTGCATCAGGCAAAACACGGCGACAGAGGACGAATGAAGGACCACCTACTTAATCTGTGGAGAGAGGAGGAGTATGTACTTAAGTCAGACTTGAGGGCCAGCTCGTAGGAGGGCGGCAGATGGCTGAGGTTCTGGAAGGACCTGGACAGGGACAGGTCGTAGGGCTCCGTGGCTGAGGTCAGGATGTTGTTCATCCGCTGGGGTCTCTCTACAAGGGGGACACAGGAGGAAGCCGTGCAGTGCAGTCAGTTCACAGAAAGTCAGAAAGATTGGGGTGAACGGCAGCTTTTAGCTTTTGTCACACCATCTGATGGATCTACTGGAGGTCAGCCTTTGGAGATCTGCCTGGTTGAATCTCTGGATGTGTGGCCTGGTGCTGCAGTGGTTA
This sequence comes from Seriola lalandi dorsalis, assembly GCF_002814215.2. Taxonomy (NCBI): domain Eukaryota; kingdom Metazoa; phylum Chordata; class Actinopteri; order Carangiformes; family Carangidae; genus Seriola; species Seriola lalandi. The sequence continues at coordinate 412 of NW_019428896.1, forward strand.
CAGGTTTTCTTTGGACCATTTATTCCAAATTAAATAATAGCATGTTGAGGTATTAAAACTTATGCAGGGAGCAACTTTATATCATCTGAATTTACTTCCTGAAGAGAATTTTTGCCTGCTTTATTTGACTACAAGAATCTCTTGCAGCCGATACGAACTGTAGCTACCTAGCAGCAACCACTGTGTTAAGGTATTTACCCTATGATGTGGAAAAGTTTGGTTGTATTATTTTCTTCCAGACAAGATTTTTTAATATATTCTCAGTCGGTTTGAACATTAATTCACTGGTTTACCAAATAAGACCAGTAGACAGCTACATCTTATTCAGAATAATGCTGCTGCTGCCGCTGGGTTACACCTACAACTAATAAGACAGAGCATGGCACTCCAATTCTCCGGTCTGTGTACTGGCTGCCAGTCACATACAGAGCAGAATTTAACGTTTTACTTTTTGTCTACAAGTCACTAAATAGTCTGGGCCTTCAATATTTTTCTTAAATGTTTGATGTATAGCTAGCAGGTGTCAAAGATCTGCAGGAGCTGTCAACTAGTTGTGTGCCTTTTTACTTCTATTCTGTATGCTTCTTTTATATCTGAACATCTCCGATCTACTTGGGTTTACTCGTTGTGCCCAGAATCAGAACTGCTAAAACTGTCCGCTCATTTAAATCAGGGCATAAAGCATCACTTTTTGCTGCAGCTCACCAATAAATTACATACGTTAACATCTTTTTAATCCTGTGCCGTGTTTGCATTTGTGTCTGAATGGTGCTGTATAAATAAACTTGCCCTGCC
>NW_019428897.1:0-1067 GCF_002814215.2 Seriola lalandi dorsalis
GGGGGTGCAGACGCTCGGCACATGGAAACACACTGGCAACAATGACGCACACGTGCTTGTGCCATGCGCAAGCACTGCAGGCCAGACACACAAATACAGTAAGCAAAGGCAAACACACACCACAGACCTTTGCTCAGGCTCTTAAAGGCACACTATACCGCTGCTGAATACACGTCATGCCAGCTGAGATATAACCCCTGATCTGCATCCTAATGGCTTTAAATGCAAAACATCTCGCTGTGCTTAGTTCACTTCTATGTTTGGCTGATTAATGGTGAGAGTAAAAGCAGACACACATTTTCATCGTTGGGTTGATGATAGTTATAATTTGGATGTCACAAATAATTGGACAGTCAGATTATGTTGATGCTCATACAGGTTGTGCTGTGTAATGATTGTAAGTGTTTGACCTTTGATCAAGTCGCTGCTCATCGCTCATTCACAGTATATTAAAAAATATTGATAATATAACAGAAAACAGCGAAGAGTCAGGAAAATAGCTGTTTGCTGTGAGAGAGAATAATCCAGTTCAGTAGGTTTTAGCACAGAGACCTCCAGCTCCCACTGAAGAGTTTACAATCTGCGTTGCCCTCATCTTCACATCCACCTCCTCATTTACAAAGCTTTCTGTATTAGACAAACTGGTTGTAATTCTGTTTTGGTCCTTGTGTGTTAGAATTTGTGTTTTTATCAGGATTTGGGGGATTTTGCCTCTTCTCTGTAGTTCTTATCTCAAGGCCTGTTCCCACCTTAAAAATCATGCGATAGACCCCATAATGACCTGCTGAAGTGTCCTTGAGCAAGACGCTGGCTCCAGAGGTGCTGTTCAGTACCTGACTCTGACCTCTGTATAAAGGGGACAAATGAAAGAGAACTGGCCTACTGAAAATCACACCATTGGTCATTTATTATTATACTTGGCTGTTACCACTGACTACTGGGTTAAGCTGTTTGGGCCAGAGTGCACATTTTAGCAGCGTTCAATATTGCACAGCAGCTAACTGTTCATGTTTTACACAGTGAGAGTCCAGGTTGGTCGTGTTGAAAGATACTCAGTCTCATTCAGG
>NW_019428898.1:0-1032 GCF_002814215.2 Seriola lalandi dorsalis
TATTTTCTTTTGCTAGTCGTTTGTTTAGTTTAGTTATTTCCTTGTTTAGCATATTTAGTTTTTACACGTAACTAGTATTTTGTTTGTTTTTGTTTTGCTTATGAATTGGGTAACACTGTGGTTACCTGAGGTTATTTAGGTAGGAAGGCAGGCATAGGACCAGAATGCACCTGGGTGGGCCTATGGTTTTTTACCAGAGCAAGAGAGGCATGACGGAAACAGGATTTCTTTGTTCTTTGCGTGCTTGCTTGTTTTCGACAAATAAACCATAAGTAACGCAGAAACTTGACATGGATAATGCACTTCTTTTGCCTGCATACACCACATGGCCATGGTGCGTCAGTGGCCCTCTGACTCTAAGTTTGATCCAAGTTTGACTTTGTTTTTAATTGTTTTTTGACAAATGGTCACAACACAAAATAAAACCAGCACAAAATATAAACTATAAAATAAAATGTGAACTTTCTGACATCCCATCATTTCTCCATGTTGCATGTGTAATGTTAATCACAGACACCGTTCATCCCCCTCCAGTCTTTCCACAGTTTGCTGTTCTATTCAACATCATGCTAAAGGGCTAGACGTAAATAACTTTTATTGCAAATATTGCACAGTGAACAAGCAATACAAATATCACTTCAGTTTAAATTAAAAAGAAGAATTGGAAAGAATCAGATGTTATATTAGAAATATTTTATTTAAAAACATCTGATATACACATTTACACAGATTAGAGACAGATTAACCAGAACAGATTGTTCTAGTATCGTGTTGAGTGGATGAAATATTAAACACGGATGATTTAAATCAAACCCACTATTTTACTCTGTTTTATGCTGATAGAAAAGCAGTTAACATTTTTGAATGTCATCCATGATGAGAAGGGTAATGCTGTCAGAAGTGAACAACCAGCACTAGCTTCACAGAGATTTCTGCTGGACTAAAAATCAATAATAAAATGCATAAGATACCAAGCCATAGGAGGTAGGATGGACTGAGCTTGTTGTCATTTTGTTTTTAATTAAAAAAATT
>NW_019428899.1:0-1331 GCF_002814215.2 Seriola lalandi dorsalis
TGAGACGATTTTCCGATAAAGTTTCATCACTGCTTCCGCGTGGTGTCTCTTCCGTGACGTCCGACGAGGATTTTTCTATTGAATTGTGAGTTTTGTCTGCTTGCTGGACGCTTGCTACATGACGAGAGGACTGCTTCATTGGGACTGTGGGTGTTAACTGCCGCCCGTCTGCCGTGAGGGAGAGGACTGTGGCGGCTACACTGTGAGTTTGCCTCCCTGAACCTCTGCTTGGTGAGGAGAGGATTTCTGGAGACTAACGGTATGTGCTTCAGACTTTCTGTGCTTCTGTTGTTAGAAACGGAGGAGTCCTGTCGGCCGCACCGCACCCGAGCACCGAACAGCCTGCGACCTTTTATTTCCTGTTTGTTAAGTGTGTGTCTGTGAGTGAGTGTGTGCCTGTGGGCCCACATAGTTAACAGAGACAGTATACTCGTTAAAGGGGTGAATTATTATAGTGTTAAGGACATTTAATATGTAGGTAGGTAAGATTTATATTAACGTGTTTTGCCATCATTTTGAAGCAAATGGAGGGGTTATATATTGCTATGTACTTTATTTGCCTGTTGGTATTAATACAATTTGAAGTGACATCTTACAAGGGTTTAGCACTTTAAAGGACATTTAAGATACACAATTTAATATTGTGACGTTTTGTTTTAATATTCTATATAATATTATTTATTTAAGGCTCCAGCCCCCCCGCGACCCTACTAGAGGATAAGCGGTAGAAAATGAATGAATGAATGAATTATTTATTTATTTATTTATTTATTTATTTAGGCGCAAGCTGGTTCAGCTTGTACAGGGAAACCTTAGTTACCTGTAAATCGAAATGAATCCAATTTTTTACATCTTAGACAGTGAGAGCAGTGGGGTGCTACAGTAGATTACAACTGATGGTCACGAACCAAGTAATATAGACCATCATGCATTGTGCTCTCTTTAAAAGACAAAAAAGAATGCAGAGAAAATTACCCAAGTAGTGTCCAAAAGTGTTTTTCCATTTTACCGATGAGCTCACCATATAGTCCTCTACTTTGAACTCCCTGGATAGTGAGGATCTTTGTCTGATTGACTAAAGCCCAAATCTATAAATATAGATTTCTTCTCTTTCAGATCTGTCCAGTTAGGACTCAACATGAAGAACAAGCATATTGAATTTATAGTTACCAATATCATCATCTTAACTTAATACTATAGCTATTGTGTAAAACACTACAAATTAATTTTCACTACTGATGATTCAGACTATGTCTGAATATAATTTATTATGACCTCCTGCTCAGTTCCTTATTTCTATTTAATTATTATTCTAATGGCTCAACTTTGTC
>NW_019428900.1:0-1024 GCF_002814215.2 Seriola lalandi dorsalis
CCTTTTATGCCTTAATATACTATGATGTTTTTTGGAATTTTCATGCCACACTATACTTTGACATTTTTCAGCATTTTTATGCCATACTATATTACGATGGTTTTTGGCCTTTTTATGTCTTACTATATTATGTTGTTTGATGCCTTAATACACTATGACGTTATGACTTACATTATCATTTCGTTTTATGCCTTGCCATACTATGATGTTTTCATGACCATTTATGCCTTAATATACTATGACGTTTTTTGGCATTTTATGCCATACTATACTATGATGTTTGTAGATATTTTTATGCCATACTATACTTAGATTTTTTTTGCATTTTTGTGCCTTACTATACTATGTCATTTGATGCCTTACAATACTATGACATTTTTATGACCTTTTATGTCTTAATATACTATGATGTTTTTTTGACATTTTTTGACATTTTTTGACATTTTATGTCATATTATACTATGACTTTTTTGTCATTTTTATGTCATACTTTGACATTTTTCAGCATTTTGATGCATAATAATATTATTTCGTCTCATGCCATGCCATACTATGACGTTTATATGACCCTTTATGCCTTAATATACTATGATGTTTTTTTGAAATTTTTTGACATTTTATGCCATACTATACTAAGATGTTTTTTGGAATTTTCATGCCTTACTATACTATGTCGTTTGATGCCTTACCATACTATGATGTTTTTATGACCTTTTATGTCTTAATATACTATGATGTTTTTTTGAAATTTTTTGACATTTTATGCCATACTATACTATGACGTTTTTTTACATTTTCATGCAACATTATACTTTGACATTTTTCAGCATTTTGATGTATAATAATATTATTTAGTCTCATGCCTTGCCATTCTATGACGTTTATATGACCTTTTATGTCTTAATTAACTATGATGTTTTTTTGACATTTTATGCCATACTATACTTAGATGTTTTTTGGCATTTTTATGCCTTACTATACTATGTCATTTGATGCCTTACCATACTATGACGTTTTTATGACC
>NW_019428901.1:0-1127 GCF_002814215.2 Seriola lalandi dorsalis
GCCAAAAACATGTTAGTATATCTACTTTATGATCCAGAGGTTGACTGACCGAATGACTCGTGTTACCCACGTCCCGATTTCATCTCCTCACAGCCTGGTTGTTGGCTGCAGCAGGGCCAGCACCATAAACACGAACTGTCTGTGACTGAGTGATCAAGTTACATCATTGGTCTGCTGAGTGTCGGAGTTTCCCTATTGGCTGTTGCTCTTTCAAAACAAATTGGCTTTTTAGGACTGAATAAGGAAGATATTCTGGTTCCTCTAACTTTCCTACTGAGTGATAATGTTACAAGTAAATAGAGCTGAAATCACAGCTCAGTCTTTGTTTTTCACTTTTGTGTTTGGTGAGTTTGTCAGACGAACTCTTGGTTATAAAAATCAGGATTTTAGCAGCAGCTTGGAAAACGGCCTGGAAGTTAAAATTTAGCTTTAATGAGCCGCGTTTCAGTCACTGTTTCAAACTTGTTCCGTTGTCATGAAAGTAAATGAGAACAGCTTTATTTTGAATTCAGCTGTGTTAAAACACTGTATGTGTGAGCACAGAGAGGAGAGAGAAGATTAAAGGCTGAAACCAGCTGATACTCAGACGCTGTTTCACAATTGTCTTCTACTACGTCCTAAAATCACTGACCAGTCTTTTTAAAATTGGAATATTTACCAGCAGCCATCTCTCTCCTGGTCGTCCACGCTAACAGCATTTTGCTGTGGAAGATGTGTCACAGCTGAAAAGCCTCTCAAAAATAAAGAGGCAGTCCTCAGCTGTGACTGCAGGTGCTTCAGTAATGCTGACAGTGCGAAGAGTCAAAATCTCACACTTTAAAACGCTGCTACGCCCCTTAATCGAACTCTAATGCTTTTTCAAGTGTTATGTCTGTAATCTATATCATATTATAAGACTGGAAGGTGGGGATTGCATTCCTCCACATCACTGACATTATAGTCATTGAGCTTCTGTCAGGGGAAGATAATTTGGCGTCAGTGCAGCGAGAGAAGTGGAAGAAGACGGGGACGGACAGTTTTAAGAAAGATCTTCCCTGCAGCTCGAACACTCAGTGTAAAAGCTCTGCAGTGTTTCTGCAGCAGCTGGATTGGCAACGATGACACACACACACACACACACACACACA
>NW_019428902.1:0-1178 GCF_002814215.2 Seriola lalandi dorsalis
TAATAATAATAATAATAATAATAATAACTTTGATTTTTATAGTGCCTTTCAAGATAACCAAGGCTGCTTTACAGAGTAAGAAGCTACAAAGTAAATAAACAAGACGAGACAGAATAAGGATGGCAATGATTGGAGGAGACTGTAGGAGCTGAGGCAGCTAGAAGCCAGAGGCCTTGGTGAACAGGTGGGTTTTCAGCAGTTTTTTGTAAATGTCCAGAGATGAGGCAGTGCGGATCTCTTCCAGGAGAGAGTTCCAGAGGGTGGGGGCTGCCACACTCTACTCTGTCACCAAGAGATCGCAGGCTGGTGTAGGGGGTGGAGAGCAGACCAGTGTCCGAGGTTCCGTAGGTTCCGGGACTGGGTACAGAGGTGGAGGAGGTCAGACAGGTACTGGGGGGGGGCGAGACCATGGAGGCATTTGTTGGTGAGGGAGAGGATTTTGTATTGGCTGCAGGCTTTGACCGGAAGCCAGTGAAGTTGGATGAAGGTGAGGGTAACTGTTTATATAACTCACCTGTTTGCACCAGCTCTGTGGTGGGGATGTACCTGGACAGTGTGGAGGCAGTGACAAAGAAGAGGATGGGCCTGACTTAAACCAGTATATAACAATAAAATCTGGACAAACTGCAACAACCACTAAGTTCTTTATATATATTATTTTGCACATGTATATAGTATTTTCTAATTTTTCTATCTATTTTTCTATTATTAATTCTTGATTCTGTCACATCACAGCTGTGCGCCATATTAGTCAAATAAGCAACACCAGATTATCATTTTGTTTATTTCATCATTTATTTGGCTGTCAACACAAATAGTTGTGCAACTGGACAGAACACAAACATTGTACTGACGTGCACACTAGCTCGCTACTGTGTGCACGTTACGTCAGGAGTGCGCTGAAGTATCCAGGCTTCTTCCCTTCATCCCTACAATCTCAGATAGATAATGGCTGTTAATGTAGCACTAATTAACGGTTAACAGAACACGTGTGAAGCGGACTGATACATGTAGTTAAAAGTCCCAGTGCTGTTGTACTCTATATCAGCACTCATGGAATGCCTCTCGTCAAATCAAATTACTCCGTTGGAACTAACTGTTGTATAGTGTAGTTTAAACCAGGAAACCAGACTGAGTCTACACCTGGTCCAGAACTCCAGACTTTATATATATTATTT
>NW_019428903.1:0-1167 GCF_002814215.2 Seriola lalandi dorsalis
CATGCATGACCATGTAATTCCATACAATTTTAGTATTTTAACATAGTAAAATGATGCAAAATGACAAAAAAAAGAGAAGAAAGGAGGATGAATAAACCTGATCTCATTTGGAGTCTCCTCCTCCTCGTACTTCTTTTTCTCTTTCTTCCGGAAGACGAGCCAGATGATTAATATGACAATGAGGACACCGAGGGATATACCCACCACTGCACCTGCTACCATACCTACATCCCTCACATCTGTGAACAGAAAGGAAGACGTGATGAGAGAGAGAGAGTCACACTTACTGTCAAATATTGTTCATAGTTTTCAAACTTAATATTAAATTCACAAATTGTAATGGTTCGTGCTCATCAACTGGAAATACTTCAACACTTGCTTTTTTGCCACAATAGTTTGCGGATACCAAACTGTTTCTGCTGAGGTGCTAGAAATGTAATTTTCTCAACACATGACCCCAACATTCCCAGGCCTCTCAGGAAATGTATTGGAGTGACAGTGCAACATAACTGTTGGAGCAGAGGTGGTGACCAGTAGCCAGCAGTTTTAGTTTAGTGCAGCCCCTTGGGTTGCAGCACTATGGGGAAACTGGGGAGGGTGAGCGTGTGGGGAGGCAGATAAAAAGGCAGAGATGGGGGAATAAATGTATTTCCAGCTGCAGTTTGAAACAATAACCATCAATCAGTGTGGCAGTTTGGTTTGAGGTGAGCGCTGTGAGGTCGACTCTCCCTTTCCCTCCCCGAAACTCACGCTGCATTGTGACCTCAATTGTGCAGTTTTCTTCTCCCACATCATTGCTCGCCGTGCACCTGTAGACGCCTGTGCTGTCCATGGTGAGATTCCTAAGGGTCACAATCTCTGGGTTCTTGAGATCTGGGGAATAAAAACAGTTTGTGCAGACATCTGGTGAGACGGTTGGTGTTCAAGCATTCCTGCATGTTTATCGTCCTTGATGTCAATTACATTTGCAGGACAGGAGAGGGAACTAAAATACATATCATAACTTAAGAAGGAGAGGGCCAGAGAGAGAGAGAGAGAGAGAGAGAGAGAGAGAGAGAGAGAGAGAGAGAGACACAGGCAGACCACGAGGAAGACAGAAAGAGTGACAAGTGTTTATTTAAGAACGAGGCCCGTCACACTGAGGAGGACTTGAGGAGAGTAGCAGGA
>NW_019428904.1:0-1151 GCF_002814215.2 Seriola lalandi dorsalis
ATCGTAGAAAATGAGATTTCCATGTATTTTATTTTATTATAAAGTAGGTCTAGGTTCTGTTTTAATATTTTGGGAGTATCAAAGGACTGAGTAGCTGCTTGTATTCAGAAACGGCCTTAAAACGAGCCATCAGGACTTCCATAACTTTGTGCTCTCAGCCATGCCCCAAGCCCCGCCCACCTGGACCCACCATCTAACCTTGCAGGATTTGGTTTCGGGTGTTTACCTGAAATCTGCAAAACTTTTATTCGATGATTCAGCCTCTCCTCTGATTGGCTCACCAAACTATTTTCACTAGAGCTCTAGAGAGACACGTGAGAGGGGAGATGTAAAACTAAAAAAACACAAATATATCTTCTTATGGATCAACAATTCAAATAAAACACAGGAAAATGTAAAATATGGGAGCTTTAAGATTTTGTGATGTAACTGTTGTTTTTTTTTTTGTTATGAATAATATTGGGCTGTTTGTTGTTTCACACTGCAGTGCCTTCCTTCTTCAGTGATTGCTATCATATTTTAGCTCACAGATTGCTTACCTCCCACCCAATATGAGACTGTACAAGGAGGAGGCTATTTTCAAATCTATGTCAAACAACAATGGCATAGATTAGTGAGTTCTGTACCCCAGTATTTTATTTGGATTCAGTTATTCAGAAGTGGACCATTGAACTGTTCATATCGTCTCTGACTCTGAGAGCACCGACCTCCATTAGTGGAAGGGCTGAAGCACAAGAGACTTCTTTTAAACTATCTAAATCTACTTGAAGTGATAATTTTTAAGTATGCCCTCTATGTAAAAGGTGACATCATCTGCAAAAATGTGATTCTGTTCATTTAAACAATGGTGTGTATGTAATTGTTAAGTAAATTAACTGAAAACCATATTTTCTCACAGTATTCAGTGTTATCCTTGAGCATGTGGTTGAATACAATCTGGCAGTGGAGCACAGAGTTAGAACTTCTTGTGGTTCATTTGGTGGCCGATATAAAGGCCAATATCCACATCATTATAACATGACACAGTTGTCTTTGTCCGACAGTGTGCAATCCCCTGTGCTTGTGCACATGGCTGCTCTTGTAACGCCTCATTAACATGTTGACATTAACAGTGGCCTTTCAGCCAGAAAGTGGCTGACAATAACTGAGTG
>NW_019428905.1:0-1168 GCF_002814215.2 Seriola lalandi dorsalis
ACAGCCTTGGATTTAATGTCGATAACATCAGTTACATTGACACCTAGTGGTCAAACAAACGACATCACATTTACTTCCTTTTCTATGGTTTGGTGAAGATGACAAAACCGACCAATCATCATAATTCAGTATTCAGTTGGCTGAGCCCTCTGTCAATCTATGACTATATCAAATAAGAAAAAGGAGGGGGCTGAGCAGGGAGTTGCCAGGTTTGAGAGAAACCTGCCTTCTTATTCTTTATGGGACGATGAAGATGGTGTTTTTAGACTGTCTTTTGTGTTACATGGTAAATTACTCTAATTTGCTTGTTGTTGACAATAACCACATGGGAGCCCATTTTAGCCAGAAAGAGAAAAAAATGGATGTAAAGTCAGGAATGTTAGACTTAAAAATATTAACGGTAATTCTCTCTCTCTCTCTCTCTTTCTCTCTCTCTCTCTTTAAATATTATTATGTTTTCACCATTGAATTAAAATGTGTGCTTACTTCATGCAATTATGGCTGCATTAACATATTAGTGGGCTCCAGGGCAAACATTTGTTGTGCTCTTACTGACCCCACACATAGTGCCATGTGTATGTAATCATTATGACGGCAGATCCAGAAATTCAATCAGTACCCCTGTGCTAGAATACTTGACCCTGAGGTCAGACTAAATGCACACAATATACACAAAATAATTAAGCTGAGATCTAAAACTTATTCTTAACTTGGAAACAGTAGTTGGAAAAAAACTACCAGCAGGCAACTGGTCAAACTACTTTTTTTTTTTGTTTAAATATCATAACTATGCACTTGTATATGCTATGCTGAAATGTGGTGAAAATAGTTTATGTCTTTCTGTGCTCATAATATACCTATACACGCCAGTCACATCACGAAGAGGAAGTGAAGTTCCTGTAGTGGTCTTTGAACCAGAAATGTTGTTGTTGAACACTGCAGAAGGGGGATCGGACAAACCGTATCTGGCAACCATTTTTGACTCTGCCGAGAGCAGTGTGCATCTGTAAGTTGTCGCCATCATATGTGGCTACATGTTAACCTAGCTCCCAAGTCAGTCAGCCGTTGTGTCCGCGGATATAAAGTGATTGGCATCATTAAGCTCTCTTTGTGTCTCCAGTCGAGTTTCTGTGAGCTGAAGTTATGTTATTCATCAGTAAACGTGTTT
>NW_019428906.1:0-1083 GCF_002814215.2 Seriola lalandi dorsalis
TGTGCTTACTTTAAAAAGCCTGGTTAGAAATAACATTGACTTTCACTTCAGGCTCAAGCCGTTCCATTAATTAAAGTACCAAAGTATCCTTTGACCCTAGTGTCTGAACACGGACATGACTAAAGTGATGCGAGCGCAAAAAGGCACTTGATGGAACTGTCTTTTGAGATTCTGTTTCCGGTCGTTAGAAATTCATTGAAGAAGTTAAGTGTGACCGTTAGCATGCTACGGAGCAGGCTAGTTCAGCAGTATAAGTTACGGTTACTGAGTAGGAAATCAGATAAGCCACAGTAATGGAACGGAACTCTGACTGATATTAGTGAGACTTAACAAAGTAGGCCAGGGTTTTCCTTTATCTGCCTTCATGGAATAGCGCTCTGGTCTCTTCACAGTCTAACAATTTAACACCAACCACCAGTGTGACATTGTCTGCACAGAGTGACACCCACTGCTGATTAAAAAGATGGAGACACATGGTTCATTATGGCCTCATTAGTATTAATATGACATTTTCCTCTGTTGCACTGACTACTGTTTTAAATGAGAGCCCTAACATCGATAACATGTCTTAACATGTCGTTAAAAAAAGAGAAAGCAAAAACATTTTCACCACCAAAGGGAGCTCGTTACACTGAGGGGTGGAGTCTAACATCAGCAGGTCATGTGACACTCACCTGTCAGGTCAGTCAGCTTCTCAGCCCTTTTATTCTTTGTGGTGATGATGCCCACCTGAAGACACAGCACATGTTGTTAGGTCACATTACAGCCACTGACAGTGTGTTGAGGTAGAAACAGTAATGATCAATTTCTTTGCTGTCTGAACACTTCACCCACTCAGCTGATGTAATGTTTATGCTTGTTGGAGAGCTAACAAGTGGACAACCAGCTACTCTCTGTCTTGTTGTTAGCGAAGGTTGTGAGACTTTCTTTTTACATCAATAACATATGAATCTCTGAAAGAGTGATTATTGACTTAGTTAAGAAATCTAATTAAAAGGTTCTGTAAATGGTCATCACTGCCACTAGATGTCGCACTAGACCACCACCATCTCAGACCAAAACAAATGCTTCATCAGCCGTAAC
>NW_019428907.1:0-1247 GCF_002814215.2 Seriola lalandi dorsalis
TGTTGTGACATCACAAAGTTCCAGAAGTCCTGACGGCTGGTTTTAAGGCTCAGTTTCTGAATACAGGCTGTGTGCATTTCTCTGTGGACTGAGGCTTTGATACTTTCACAGTATTAATATAGAAGCTAGACCTGATCTATAATCACACTACACATGGACACACACCTTTACACTGGAGGAGCTTTAACTCACCTTCTGGGTTTCTCACAGATCGTTCAGCTAAAATGACTCAGATATAATGATAAAACATCAGAGGCACAAACATGGGCTGCTTCCCCCATAAATTTTAGTTATTACTTCATATCTGCAGACACTTACTTACTGGGTTGAACTATTGTGTAGCTGAAACCAACGAGAAAATCAACTCTATATAAAACATAACTGTCTACTCTTATCTGGAAATAAGAAAAAGAAAATTCCAGGCACTCTGCGTCCTGACTGTAATAAAAAGCTTTAATAATTTATGGCTGACACCTACACACTTCATGTAGGCGTCAGGATAAAGCACTCAGGACCCTGAGTACTCCGCTTTTTTTTTTTTACCCCCTCCGTGGCCCTTGACTCCAGATAGCGCCTTTTGTAATTGACTCTGACTTTTTAAATTATTTTTATTTCATGTGCCAGTTCACCTTATCTGAACTATGACCTGCCGGGAGAGAGTAGAAGAAGAGGTATTAGAGAACCAACGTGTGCTGAGAGAAATGCACTCACAGTTTTGTTTCCCCACAGAGGCTGAAGGCATTTACTGGAAGTATTTTTGGACAAACATCCTAAAAATCCCGATGCTGTGTCTAATGATGTTGGTATAAAGTGCGTGCAGGCTCCACTGCTCATCAGAACTAATGATAATCTTCATTAACCGGCATCATCGCAGGTTTTAAGTGACTCTAATAAAGTTGAGCGTAAAGGTTCAGTCTCGAATCGTCGAGCAGCTCAGATTAAATTTAACTGAAATAACTGGAGTGTGGCTCGGCTAAGAAGCTAACATTAGACAATAACAATGATTGACTAAAAGACCCAGTGATGTCTGTTCAGCAGCATAATCAGATTGTCCTTCTCAGTTTAAACGGCAGGAAACCGTATTAACTTTTAAACACCCACTCCGATGAAAGTGTTTAAACCTTGTTGACATGTCGGTATGATGTTACATGATGAGTGAAGTCAGATAAAAAGAGATTCAGGGTTTCATACGACACAAACCTCAGGAACTAATCCCGTCAACTTGGGGGGGGGGGGGGGGGGGGGGG
>NW_019428908.1:0-1181 GCF_002814215.2 Seriola lalandi dorsalis
GGGTGAAACAAGAGAAGATGAAATGCAGCAGCAGAATGTGTTTGCGAGAATGTGCCTGAACGACAGAGCCGGAGAACTCACAGACAGAGAGGCGTCTTTGTCCAGCTTGTATTTGGCAGCGATGCCGAAGCGAGTGTTGTTGCTGCCGGCGGTCCAGGCCAGAGTGACCGCCGTCTCCAGCTCGTCGTTCACCTTCTGGTAGATAGAGCCGCCGAACTCGGTCCCATCGTTACTGAGAGAGGAAAGACACGGATTCAGAGCCTGGATTACTAACCTGAGAAAGTGGGCCCCAAAAACCCCCAAGTTTACTCTGTATCATTTGGGTCTACACAGCTTAATTAACTTCAGCCATGGTAGAGATCTATACAGCATGCACCTCTGCTGATCTGCTGCACCTAAAGCTGCAGACCCTTCACTGTTGTGACAGAGGGTCATTTAACCTGAGCAGACTCTTTATCAAAGAAACAGATGTAGCAGGAAACACATGCAACCCGGGCTTTCAGTCCCTCACATGAGATGAATTCCAAAAACACTGGATCCTACAATTGCCATAACGCAACTCATTGTCTGTTGGATAACCTCTCCCTGCCTGGTTCACGTCCAAGTCTTTCAGATTCCTCCACAGCCACATCAGAGATTCATGCAGCTGTTTTCCACAGGTTGAAACTTTTATTCAAAATGCAATGTCACTGGAGGACTCACACGTTGGTGTGCAGCTGGAAGTCTCCAGCCCTGTATCCGAGAGCGAAGTTGTTCTGGGCCAGTTTGGACTTGGCCGTGTCGAAGGCCATCTGGTAGCCGGCCAGCCAGCCCTCGTAGCCCAGCACGGCGGCGGCGTGGATGATGGGACCCTCGAAGTCCACGTCACAGCCCAGGTTCACGAAGTCGCGCTTGTAGCCCGTCTTCAGCTTCCCGCTCTTCTTACTGAAAAATAGGTTCAGGTTTGATCATCTACAATCCTCTAACGTTAAAGAAGAAGTGATGATGTTGTGTATAAACTATTCTGTGTGAATCCAAAGTCTGATACATCCTGATTAATCCACCGTCAGATGCTGTTTGTTTGATATAAACTACAGTGATCAGCTGTTTTCTGAAAATGAATTCGCCCAGTTTGTAAAGACCGTCAGCAGGAATCAATGAGCCTGAGGCCACAAACAGCAGAAACTGCTGAGAGAAAGACT
>NW_019428909.1:0-1092 GCF_002814215.2 Seriola lalandi dorsalis
TATTAGTCCAAGCGATGTGTGAAAACGATGCTAACTTTGGTACATATGTACAGTTTAGGACCCCTTCTTCTCCCCCACCCACAAGAAACAAGAAACAGATCAGCCTCCATGTATCGGAAGAGAATTTAAAAAGACACTGGGGACACAGTTTTTGTGGTCCAAGCCATTGCACATCTGTTAGAGCTGGACACTGAGGAGCTTTGGGTGGCATCTGGGACTGGCAAGAACTTCATACAAACACCTGACCGTGAGACTGCGCTGCAGCGCTGTGATTAGACTCTCCCATTTCAAAGGCTCCTTCAAAAAAAATTCATCCTTCTTTTCCTGGGCCACAAAGGATCCAACAGGTGGATCCTCCATGATATGGCCCCTGAATTGGGACACAGCTAGTATATACATTTGCAACCAGAGCCAAGACGACCACATAGGATACCTGGAACACTGATGACGTGGCAAGACTTTTCCATTGTGGAGCACTTCACAGACCTCCTCCACGATCACACCAGCAGCCAACTCAATATCCGTTAAGCATCCGTTCAAAAGGAAAGAGGAACGAACAAAGTTGCAACACCTCAAAGCAACAGTGGACCGAGGGTGACACTGTTGGGGATAAGAGCTTGAGGTGGCACCAAACTCCCATAACAGACTGGGGCTGGAAGGTCCAAAGCGATCTGAGACCATTGTGGTGAACTCTTCCTCAGACAAGCCGGTCCATCTTTGAGCTGTGAGGTTGTGGCTGCAGGAGATGCTGACGGAGGTACAGCTGTGTGTCCATGTGGAGGACACTGTGAAGAAAAGGTTTCAAAAATTAAATAATCAAACCTGTGTTATCGTGTGGTTCAGGAGACAGGAGGCAAAATACATCAATTGGCTATGGCGGAAAGTAAAATGGCTGCCATGGCAACCACAAGGTGTTTTAGTGATGGCTCCATTTCTGAAAATGTTCAGGGCCCAAACTGTAAAACTGTTTCATGCTTTTATGAATAAATGAACACATCACCTGGACTATAAAGAGCTTTCAGCTTTCAGCCACATCTTGTGGTCTTCATCAGTGGATGGAGTCTGATCAGTTTCAGTTCAATTTACTAGATT
>NW_019428910.1:0-709 GCF_002814215.2 Seriola lalandi dorsalis
TTGGGGCAGTGGGATTAAACTGTGAACAAATCACTGACCTTTCATCAACTGGTTGCAAATGTTTTAGCAAATAGTTGCTTATGATAACACAGTCTTACATAATAAATAGTATACCAGCGTTCAAGAGACTGCAGTTCATTGAAACAGAGCAGAGCACAGTCACTACACTGCTCTTAATTCACATAAAATATGAGTGTAAACATTTTAAACTGAGCAACACTGATCATCATGAAGTCTAAACGTAATTAATGATAAAATTAAATTAAAATTATTTCAGTGTGGGAACTAACGGTCAGAAAAAAGGATCAACAGGAGATTATACCGCAATCTGCTCAATGAGAGCACACACACACACACACACACACACACTCACACACACACACACACACACTCACACACACACACACATACACACTCACACATATTCTGATTAGAATTTGGAAGCTAAGCTTTCCAACAATAAATGACCTTTTGTTTAAATATCAACACACAGAAGGTGCTCAGGCTCACGGCTGCCAAAAATCTGAGTCCGTTCATTAAGATGTGTGTGTTCATTATAAGGGAGATGAGCTAAAAATAAATAATTCCCCTGGTGGTCCAACAGTGGAAGGTGCAAACTAAACCCAGCAGATTTATGATTTAGCACAGCGTGACACTTTAAGAAAAAAAAATCTAATAGAAAAGCAGAAGAGAGGAGAATGAGCTTTCA
>NW_019428911.1:0-1563 GCF_002814215.2 Seriola lalandi dorsalis
TAAATGTTCATAGAACAAAACCGGAACTTTCTAATGGGACCGTTTATATCCATCGTCTTTGGTTTACCCGTATACAAGCGCAGCGCACGGACTGGGACAACGCGGTGACGTAATTGAAGTCATTGACTACGTGAATGATTTGCGTCTGTGTAATCTATTTGAACAACACGGCGGCGTCTACCAGCAGTACGACGGAGCATGTGGAGCAACACGCGGCAAAAAAGGCTCGTACACGGTCCTCCAAAGTTTAGTTTGGGAATACTTTAATCTTGACACCAACGGTGCGGTAGTCTGCAGACTCTGCAAAGTGCATCTGGCATATCACTCTAGCACGACAGTCATGCACGAGCACATAAAGAGGAAACACCCTGGTGCAGCGAAATTACTGTTAGGTTAATAAAAAAAAAAATCGTTAGATTAGTCGAACAATCGAAAAAATAATAATCGTTTAAAGAATAATCGTTTGGGACAGCCCTGGTTGCAACCCTCCCAGACTACCTCCTTTGGTGGTGGTGGTGGGGGGGCATTTTCAACAACAGCAGGCAACTGTTCCCAGTGAAAAAGCTCTGATAAACTCATCATACAATACCAAATGGAGGACAGACCCAGTTTGCAAATAGCTTGTAGATATAGTGGACAAATTAAGTATTAAATATAAAATTTTCTCAAGGGGGGTGAATTCTTGAAACACAAATCTACCTGGATACCAATGATGCTCCATATTTGAATGTATGTTGAAATACGGAACAGTTTTTCTTTCTTTCTCTCTCCTTTTATGTATTTTCTTGAATTATATATTTATCACATTTCATAAAGCCTGGAGGCAGGGTTTCTTTTGAAAGGGGGTATTTTACAATCTTTCCAGCTTTTAAGTAAAATATACCATATGTATTGATGTGTATTATGATTCAAACCAATCAATATCTTACCCCCTTGATAATAATTACCATTGTCTTTCCCACCATGTTGAGGTCACAAGCATCTGCCCCAGCTCATGTACATGTACATGTTGCATTCCCTTAGCATAAATGTAACTGACAGAAAATTTAATGTCATAAGAAGCTATTAATAAACATCAATGTTTTCCACTCTCCCTCAGCCCAGTGGTGCGTTCACTAAAGGAGACAGGCAGAGTGGAGCCAGAGCTGTTTGAGGAGGTCACCATTTATTTCAGTGACATTGTGGGATTCACCACCCTCTGCCACTACAGTACCCCCATCGAAGTGGTCGACATGCTCAACCACATCTATAAGAACTTCGACAGCATCCTTGACCACCATGATGTCTATAAGGTACTCTGCTCACTGGATCTTAGGTAACATAGTGTTTAACCAATCAGGGGGTGGAGCAGGGCAGTGGTGGGAGTTAGAGGTCAGGCGTTAAGTCTCCCATGAAGCAGCTGAGGTTGGGGTTAGACTGGTATATGTGGCTGATTATCAGGTAACATTTTAATCAATGAATCTTTTCATCTGTTGTCTCTCAGGTGGAGACAATAGGAGATGCATACATGGTTGCATCAGGTTTGCCCAAACGCAACGGCAACAGGCACGCAGTGGACATCGC
>NW_019428912.1:0-1097 GCF_002814215.2 Seriola lalandi dorsalis
AAGCTTCAGTTTTATTCACGGCACATTGATATTTTTGTCAAGTGATTGAAGCCAGAACGTTGGGTGGAGCTACTGAGAGACAAGCTGACTGTGATTTACTGAGTCTCGTGTCAATCAAACAAGCAAGGAGCCAAACAAGAAGCTTTAAATGACAAATCCAAGTATTAATCTACTTATCATTTACATTGAAGACGCCTGTTTAATTCCTGAGATCTGAGAACGCAGCATCAGACAGGTATTGTTCTTAACCCTAACAGGACAACTGACATGGTTTGTCGTGATGGGCGGTTTATGTTTGAACACTTTTTGGATCGTATGTTTGGACTCTTTGATTTGGACTTTCGGGTTATTTCCTGTTTTATTTTGTAACAACTTTCCATATGTGTCCTGTGGTTATTTTACTTCCTGTCTTTGTCCTGTTTCCCTCCTTGTTGATTGTCTGCCCCGCCCTAACGTGTTTCACCTGTGTTCGATCACCCTCGCCTCCCTTGTGTCTATTAAGTCTCTGTCTTTGTCAGTTCGTCTGTTTCGGTTCCCTGAGAGGTTTCCTGTTCTGTGCTCGGTGCCCTATTGTTGTCAGCATTTACATTTTCTGTTTGGACCAGTTCCTGTTTTTTTCCTGACTTGGATTTCTTTTGTTTGGTTCCTGGTTTTGTTTTCTTGTGGGTTTTGTTTGGACTTTGTTTTATTAAAATACACTTGAATTGCACTGTCCTGCCTTGGATTGTTTGCATTTGGGTCCAGCCTTCCTATACCTGACAGCAACAATGTGATCGCTCCGATCCCAGAGTAACACCTGATCTCTGAGTAGTGCAAAACCACAACCGCTACATACCACCATTTTACAGTTTCAAGGGGTTTGATGGTTGGATTATTTGCTCTGGTCATCAGATGTATCAACAGTGGACAGTAAAAATGTATTATACTTCCTGTAAACAGCCATCCATAACAGTCATGCTAGATACAGCAACAGAAAAATGGCCACAGTCTGATCCAAGTCAACTTACTGAAGTAATAATGTACAGTCACAGATCTATTTCCTCATTGATTTAAAGAACAAACTACCACAGCTTTACTAGTCAGCAAAACTAAACACA
>NW_019428913.1:0-1689 GCF_002814215.2 Seriola lalandi dorsalis
ATTTCATGAGCTTTCCCAGCTTCCCGTGGGCTTCACAGCTGCTCCACAATCAGCTCTTACCTCAGGCATGTCCCTCAGTCCTCTGCTCTCCCAACACAGGTAAACACACCAAGGCTGGAGACATAACTGCAGTTTCTGCATCAGATGTTGCTTCATTTTAATTTACATTTTTATTGATAACGATAATGAGACAAAGCCTGTTTAACAAAAACACAAAGCGAGATTACACGGGCATGGAGAGACACGATGATCAGAGACACAGACTGTGCGTCACTCCTCATGTCAACACCGCAGGAAGCAGGTGAATGACTTTTATTTTTCCCGCTTTGCCAGTGGAGGGCGCTATAACACAGCAGCCATCGTGACTGAACAGCCGAAAGTGAATGATACAATTTACAGAATGTGACATTTGCAGTTTGACGACAAATTTTAGCTCAGCTTGAGCTCAGACCTTCCTCTGTGGATTTAAAGTGGGCGCTCTCTTCAGCCACAGTTTTGAATTGGGGAACACTTCTCCCAGAGAAGTGATAAGAAGTGGGATTTCCTGATCCTGCAAACTCTCACTTCACCGAGAGGAAATCCCACTGCGCGCGCTCCCTCTGCTCCGGAGGCGCGTCTGTGCGCCTCTGTGCGCGTCTGTGCGCCTCTGTGCGCCTCTGTGCGCCTCTGTGCGCCTCTGTGAGCCTCTGTGCGCCTCTGTGCGCCTCTGTGCGCCTCTGTGCGCCTCTGTGAGCCTCTGTGAGCCTCTGTGCGCCTCTGTGCGCCTCTGTGCGCGTCTGTGCGCCTCTGTGAGCCTCTGTGCGCCTCTGTGCGCCTCTGTGAGCCTCTGTGAGCCTCTGTGAGCCTCTGTGCGCCTCTGTGCGCCTCTGTGCGCCTCTGCACAGCGGCTCTGGAAGTCACACTGACCCAGAGCAAACCGAGCTCTCTCCACCCCCGGAGAAACACTGCTGGTGCTGTAAGGACACCAGGGCATCTTGGCACACTTTTTTACTTTCACCTCAATGTCTTGCTCGTAGTAGCCTCCAGTCACTCATTATCAATATTAAACTTAACAATGAATTCCTGTGCACAAATGAACAATCTTTAGATTTTTACTCCTTTAATATAGAGTTATAAATGGCTACGTACAGAATGTGCTTTTGTGACAAGTTGCCCCATCACAGTTATCACACATGCATTTTATTTTTCAGATGAAGAAACAACAGTCTTAATTTTAACTCTTCCCTTTGTCCTTCCTTCCTTATTTGTTTTCTTCCTTCTGTTTGAAAATTCCTACAAAAAGATATTTTATGATTCTATATATATTTTTCTAATTAAAGGCTTATCATGCATCCTCATATTGTGCCACTGTTTAACAATATCTGCCAAAACATCTATTTCTTTGTATTCTTATAGAGCCTCTTAACCAATAATATCAGGTGAACAAGGTGTGTCTTTAGAGCCAACAGCAGACAGCAACAGGAACAACCTGAGTGACATGTGTGCTATTGCTGGCAAAGGTCCAGGACTTTGGCTTACAGGTGTGATGTGTAAGATCTGGCCAGAATTTTAGTTTAAAATTGAACACTATCAATAGTATGTGAAGCAGCCACAGTGATGATGTCATGACCAAGACCTCCATTGTATTTCAGAGATATCTACTGAAATGAGCATGCTAACCAACTAGCTGCGTCCCGGGCCGTGTTGTAA
>NW_019428914.1:0-1101 GCF_002814215.2 Seriola lalandi dorsalis
TTGATCTCTTTTCTTAAACAGAACAAAGAGGCTTTGAAACTGCGTTTAGACATTCATGTTGGGAAATGAGACTGTTATTTTTATTTTTTTTTTACCTGTCTTTTTCTGTCCCATTTGTTGGAAAGAAAATAGAGACAAAGTTCTGAGTCAAAGGAATTTCGACATTTTTGAAAATATACTTATTTACTTTCTGGCAGAGACTCACATGAGCGATGCCGCCCTTGTGTCTGTAAGGTAAATATGAAGAAGCAGCCAGCAGCTGGTTATCTTAGCATCACATCTTTTTCTTGTATGGAAAAAAAAAAAAAAAACAGATAAAACATAATAATGAGTGAGCTTTACAGTTGCTGGTTGATGGATTTTTTTGTATAGAGCCAGGCTGGCTGTTTCTCCTTCTTTCCAATCTTTATGCACAAGCTCAGCTAACAGGCTTCTGGCTGTACCTTCATAGTTACCCTCCAGACATGAGTGTTATCAATCTTCTTATCTAACTCTCACCGAGAAAGCAAGTGAGTGTTTTTCCCTAAAATGTCAAACTGTTTGTTTGTTTGTTTGTTCGCTTGTTTGTGTTGTTCACTCCAAATACCTGCTCTCTTTAAAGTGCCTCAGTATTACAATGTACTCAGGCTGTGCTGTAATTGCCCTGTGTGCCTAGAGGTTATTGATGATTTGGATACTAAAGATGAGCATCACACCATTTTTTTTTGTTGTCAAATTCATGTGTTTATTTTCCTCCTATAGACAAATATGTTGATATGTATTTACTTTTTTTAACCAAATCATGATTTTTCCTTTTTCAAATCAGCTTGGTTACTCCACAATCTTTCCATGTGCCCTCTGGAAATTGCAGAAGTTCCCCCTCGGGTACAAGAACCCCAGGTTCCAATCCTTCGTGCTGCTTACTGTTGTCTGAACGAGCTTGTCACAGCTTTGAATAACTCCTATGTGGGTAAAACAGAACTTATTGCAGCGCGACTCCCACTGCTACAGAAAGGCGCAAAGCCGAAAGTCCCACATCATCAGCTGCCATCATTTGTTATCTCGTGCCCTTTGGACACGAGTCTCACTCAACTCTAAAGCAGCTTCCTCCCTCCTCCCTCC
>NW_019428916.1:0-1602 GCF_002814215.2 Seriola lalandi dorsalis
GGCTTAACTGTTGTCACTATCATAAAATGAGTCACGTCGCTGCTGCCGTTACCAATTTAACACTCTGAAGAAACATTAAGAACAGGATTAACGTCACAGAAAATCTATGGTTCAGATAAGGCTTTTATACCCACAGCATCTTACAAGAGGAGATTAAGGAGGGGATTCAGGAGGCTCAGTGTCACGGCGCACGGCTGTTAACGGCTGTCGCAGGTAGCAGGTGTCTATAATAACAGACGGACTACCTGTTCCTCTTTGGTGTAGAGCTGGAAACACTCATCCAAGGTGCAGCTGTACTGTTGGACGTGCTGCTGCTGCTGATTCCTCACACTCTCCGCGTCTTTCACCACCTCCTCCTGAATGTTACCAAACAGGCTGCGGCCCGGGACAAAAACATGCAGACAGCAGATTCTTTTGTCAGGTTAACAGAGCATGAACGCTGCAGTAAACACGCGATGGTCTGCGACATATATATATATATATATATAAAAACTCACTGACCAGTCTTTGATTCTGTGCTCCCACTCGATGATGAGCTTGACGTGCGGAGGTCCTCCTGAGCCGCAGAGCTTCAGAGCTCTGAAAGACACCAGGACAAAAAAATCTGCTGCATTTTCAAGTTGAGAGACATTTACAGGAAACGTTCTGCACCAGCAACTCTTTCTCAATCATCTGCAATGTACTTGTGTTGATGCTTTTCAACCACCAGGTGTCAGCATTACCACACTGCATGAACCCTTGACGTGTGGTGCACAGACAGAGAAATGAGAAATGACGCTGCTTGTATGAAAAAGAGACTATGTGGGATTGTACTGGGGATTTTTTATGGGCAGACAAATGTATTAGAAGCTACAATATAAAGGTAAACATTGTTATAGGAACCAAAACTTAACACAGATCACAGAGAAGCTTCAAAACATCAACAGCGAACTGACAAAATAATCTTAAATCAAAGTCCACTTAAAAGCTTTTTTCTGGAATTCTCAACCACATCTCATGATCTTCATGAGATCTAATTGTGAGATTATTTTGTCGAACTACTATTTCCAGTTTAAGCGTGAAACGTGGGGGATTGTTGGGTGCTATTTGGCACTGAACAAGCAAAGCTAAACTTAATTTGCAAGAAGCAAAGTCAACTGTTGATGCAAAGTGAAAGAGCGGGAATCTACTAAAGGGCGTCTATTTATGTCTGTTTTCACTATGACACTGTTCACTTTGAGAAGAAGTGTATGTCCGTGCTAGCGGCTAGGCAAGGCTGTACTACACATTAGTGCTTTGGTGTCAGCATGCTAACATGCTCGCCGTGACAATGCTAATATGCCGATTCTAAGCTGGTTTTCCATGTTCACCGGCATTAGCTTAGCGTGTTACCGTGCCGACGTTTGCATCCTCGTTGAAACATTTCACTAAAAACCACAAATCAAGTCAAAGTAAGTGGAGACCATCAATGTCTGTGCAAAATTTCAATACAATCCATCTAATAGTTGTAGAGAGATTTGTGCACATGGGGTTGTCTGTGCGGTACGCTCTTTTACTGCAAATCAAATTTACCTACAGGTACAAATAAAGTAACCTAACATAATATTTAATTTGGTGGAAGAA
>NW_019428917.1:0-925 GCF_002814215.2 Seriola lalandi dorsalis
CCTGTTAACATCACATGCTGACATCACATGCTAACATCACCTGTTAACAGCACAAGCTAACATCACATGCTAACATCACCTGTTAACAGCACAAGCTAACATCACATGCTAACATCACCTGTTAACAGCACAAGCTAACATCACATGCTAACATCACAAGCTAACATCACATGCTAACATCACCTGTTAACAGCACAAGCTAACGTCACATGCTAACATCACAAGCTAACATCACATGCTAACATCACCTGTTAACAGCACAAGCTAACATCACATGCTAACATCACCTGCTAACTTCATATGCTAACGTCACCTGCTGACATCACCTGCTAACATCATATGCTAACATCACCGTTTAACAGCACAAGCTAACATCACCTGTTAACAGCACAAGCTAACATCACCTGCTAACTTCATATGCTAACGTCACCTGCTAACGTCACCTGCTAACATTACCTGCACTTTAGAGAACCTAGTTGCATTTTTATGCAACTTAACACAAAGATTTTTGTACCTGATAAAAACATGACATCATCACATCACCTGATCTCTTCTCTGGTCCGCAGGTTGGTTGGTTGACGTCACAGGAAGTTATACGGCCACCTTCTTCCTCAGTGGCACTGCCCTGCTGGCAAGTGCACTCATCCTCTCCACCGTGGTCGGGATTCGTAGGTGCTGCCGCCGCCACCATGTGACCACTGTCGCCAATGAAACCAAGGACACCAAGCATGAGGCCCTCCCCCTCAGCCCGTCCAACCAATCACACTGCTTCATCGCCTTCAACAAGGAGGCAGTCAGTCAGGTCATCGCCTCGTAGCCTGAGGAAACGACCAATTAGATTCAATGACACCAAAGACGACTGGAGGCGTGGGCTGTGATTGGATGAGCCAGGCACCAATCAAATGAAAGCCAGTGGAAGGTTTTC
>NW_019428918.1:0-1151 GCF_002814215.2 Seriola lalandi dorsalis
ACACACACACACACACACACAGACACACACACACACAGACACACACACACACACACACACACACAGACACACATACACACAGGCAGAAAGCTGTTTACAAATTAGTGCTTATAGAGAGAGAGATTACAGTTCAACAGTAAATACAGCAGCAGACATAATGAATTCACTCTGAGCTTTGAGATCAAACTGTTCAGCCATCATAGTAGCTCTCCCATAGACTGCAATACACACTTGCACACACACACACCACCACCACCACCATCACCATCCCCACCCTTCACCCTTCATAATGTTTTATCACTGAAGGTAGGCTAAATAACAGACACATCTCTGTATAATATGATATACACTACATCCTCCATAGTGATCAATTGAATCAACAACTAAATAGTAACCCCCAAAAAATGCCATCTGAGTATATGAGTATATTAGTAATTATCAGGTGTATGCTCAGGCTCCAAAATGCATAACTACAATTAATTGGTTGATTTCATTGCTGTTATCACCTGGGAACTGATATAATTGTTATAATATGTGATACTGAGAGAGATACAATGGCTCTGAGAGCTCAACAAACTGGAGAAAACACATGCAAAGACTAAAACGCTGCAAAAACTCACAACACATGTAAATACACAAACCTGCTTTAAATTCAGAAAGCATCTTCATCAATTTGACAACACATGCGCTGCAAAAAAACTCACAACAAACACTGTGAGAATTCAGTCCTAGAACACAAAGGAAGTGTTTCCAGAGGACACAAGTGTAGGTGTCAAGAGAAATCCTTGCTGGATTAAAACCCAGGCTGCTGGATTAGCGTTAATGGTATGTGCTCTACCAGGTGAGCTAACAAGGTGCCTTCATGTAAAGTACTCTGATGTATCCTGAATATGCTCTGTTCCAAAACACTGTCATCCCTAATGTTTTTACTAAATGAGGGACAGTTATAATTCTAACTTGGAGAAGACTCATCCAAACATGTTAGACTCACGAAACAATGCTTATATTTATTCTCTAATAAAACTTTCAGCTGGTGGTGTGTGGGTGAGTTCCTATGGCACACAATGCTGTGTGTCTGTCCCTCTTTCTCATGATTCAATAACAGCTTTTTAAGTTAGTATGCCTTTACAAAAATCATGAATGTTATTGTA
>NW_019428919.1:0-1501 GCF_002814215.2 Seriola lalandi dorsalis
CTATACTATGACATTTTTATGTCATACTATACTATGACGTTTTTTGAAATTCTTATGCCTGACTATTCTGTGATGTTTTTTTTTTTTACAATTTATTCCTTACTATACTAGGACATTTTTTGCCTTACTATACTATGACGTTTCATGACATTTTTATACCTTACTATTCTGTGACATTTTTTGACATTTTAATGCCTTACTATACTATGACGTATTTTTGACATTTTTATACCTTAGTATACTATGACATTTTTTATGCCTTACTATACTATGACGTTTTTTGCCATTTTTATACCTTAGTATACTATGACATTTTTTATGCCTTACTATACTATGACGTTTTTTGCCATTTTTATACCTTAGTATAATATAACATTTTTATGCCATAGTATGCTATGATGTTTTTTTAAATTTTTATGCCTTATTATACAATAACTTTTTTTTTTACATTTTTGTGCCTTACTGTACTAGGACATTTTATGCCATACTATACTATCACGTTTTTTTGCCATTTTTATGCCTTACTATTCTTTGACTTTTTTTGACATTTTTATGCCTTACTATTCTATTACATTTTTATGCCTTACTATACTATGATGTTTTTTAAAATTTTTATGCCTTATTATACAATAACTTTTTTTTGACATTTTTGTGCCTTACTGTACTAGGACATTTTATGCCATACTATACTATCACATTTTTTGCCATTTTTATGCCTTACTATTCTGTGACTTTTTTTGACATTTTTATGTCTTACTATTCTATAACATTTTTATGCCTTCCTATACTATGATGTTTTTTTGACATTTTTATACCTTAGTATACTATCACATTTTTATTCCTTACTATACTATAACTTTTTATGCCTTACTATACTAGGACATTTTATGCCTTACTATACTAGGACATTTTATGCCATATTATACTATGACGTTTTTGTGACGTTTTTATGCCTTACTATACTATGACGTTTTTTTTTACATTTTTATGCCTTACTATATTGTGACATTTTATGCCATACTATACTATGACATTTTATGCATTACATACTATGATGTTTTTTGACATTTTTATGCCATACTATACTATAATGTTTTTTTGACATTTTATGCCTTACTATACTATGACGTTTTATGCCATAGTATACTATGATGTTTTTTAACGCTATTATGCCTTATTATACTATAACCTTATTTGACATTTTTGTGCTTTACTATACTATGATGTTTTTTGATATTTTTTTTCCTGACTATTCTGTTACATCTTTTGACATTTATATGCCTGACTATTCTAGGACATCTTTTGACATTTTGATGCCTTATTATATTATGATGTTTTTTGATTCTTTTGTGACATACTATATTGTGACTTTTTATGCTTTAATATACTATGACATTTTTTGACATTTTTATGCCTTACTATACTGTGACATTTTTATGCCATACTATACTATGACATTTTTTGACATTTTTATGACATACTACACTATGACATTTTATGA
>NW_019428920.1:0-1146 GCF_002814215.2 Seriola lalandi dorsalis
ATGCATGTGGAGACGCATTTTAAAGTCAGGTGTGAACTGACGTAGAGCTGTCCACTTGTGATCGGATCACTGATGACGTATGTTAATACTAGTGCTGACCGATTCAGCTTATTTTCATCGTCATCGCAACAAACACATCACAAAAGACTGACTGAAACGCGATGAATTAGAAAAAAATAATTTTCTTTACACACGCCATGCGGTCACAGAGTTTTCAAGGCGCAGCGCTGAGTCAAATGAACTGGAAGAAAACGCTCTTCTGCATTTAGGTGTCATGCTGCTCTCTGACACACAGCGCACAGCACGGAGGCGGTGGAGACCAGTGAAGAGTGAACTTGTTACCGGAGCTGACAACAATTATAGTCATGTCTCCGTGAGTGTCATCACAACCTTTGCAAGTAAATAAAGGAATTTTAGCGTCCTTCATCACTCCACCTGTTCAACAAGATTTAAACCTGTAGAAAAGCTTCATTTTCAACTTCTCCATCCACCGCGGTTTGTTTTACACAAGTGCAACACTAACGTTAAGCTAATATGACCACGCTAAAAGGGAAACTTTCTGTGTGTAGAAGCAGCTTCATTTGAAAGCACCCAAGATGCTTTGAGGACGCATTTGAGATCTGATCACTCAGACCACATTTAGAGATGGTCTGGGCCACATGTGTCCACATTCTTTTGGCAGTGTGAACGCAAATGTGTCCTGGGCCACATTGAGGGACCGGCTACTCTACTGACTGACGTCCTCTGACACAGTCTGATTAGTCCCGCCACAGTTTCATAGGCCCTGTTCAGACCTGGTATTAACATCTATCTTTGGTGATCCGATCACAAGTGGACGGCTCTCAGTTCGTCAGTTCACACCTGGCTTTAAAATGCGTCTCCACATGCGTCTTGATTGACCAGTTGTGATCGGATCTCATGCTTTATTTGCAAATAAACAGGTATGCGTTGTTTTTAGCAAATTGTGTGTGTGTGTGTGTGTGTGTGTGTGTGTGTGTGTGTGTGTCGAATGGCCAATTTAGGCTGGCTCCAACAGTGAGTCAATCCCCATAGACTCCCATGTTAAAATGTCCAACTTTACAGCAGAAATAAACATGTTTACAGGTACAAAGAGCAGTTTTGGTCTTTATAGCTTATTTCCTCCTT
>NW_019428921.1:0-982 GCF_002814215.2 Seriola lalandi dorsalis
CCTTACTATACTATGTCGTTTTTATGACTTTTTATGCCATACTATACTATGATGTTTTTATAACTTTTTATGCTTCAGTAATCTATGACGTTTTTATGACCTTTTATGCCTTACTATACTATAACTTTTTATGCCTTACTATACTATAACTTTTTATGCCATACTTTACTATGTCGTTTTTATGACTTTTTATGCCATAATATACTATAACGTTTTTATGACTTTTTATGCCTTACCATACTGATGTTTTTATGACTTTTTAAGCTTTACTATACTATGACTTTTTATGCCTTACCATTCTATGACGCTTTTGTGACTTTCTATGCTTTAATATACTTATTATTTGACTTTTTATGCCTTACCATACTGATGTTTTTATGACTTTTTAAGCTTTACTATACTATGACTTTTTATGCCTTACCATTCTATGACGCTTTTGTGACTTTCTATGCTTTAATATACTTATTATTTGACTTTTTGTGCCTGTGTACACTATGTCATTTGAATGACTTCTTATGCCCTACTGTACTATAACTTCTTATGACTCACTATGTTCTGATATTTTTTTTGATTTAACATTCTTTACCTTAAATTTTGGACTTAATGTACACTGACTTTTTATGCCTCACTATATTAGTACTTTGTAAATATAAAAGGTCATAAAAAAGTCATTGTACATTATTGATTGTTTCACACAGTTGTATGAACAATGTCCTGCAGCACAGAAAGCACAAGCTACAGACATGGCCTTTTTCATTTCCAGGACATCTCAAAAACCAATGCCTTCCTGGACATTGTACAATCAAAAGGCAAGCACAGTCAACCCAGAGAAAACTACAGTAGGGTATCTACCGATAATCCAGGCTCCTGCATCTGAACTTGACACACTGAACACAGTCGTCAAGCGAGTGCTCCATGTCTCCAAATCAATGGAACAACAGCATGTCATTCTGACAGTGGATGAAGCACTAAGTTGCTAGAA
>NW_019428922.1:0-1158 GCF_002814215.2 Seriola lalandi dorsalis
TGTAGTTGTTATAAACCTAACCCAGTTTTTTTTTGTTTTTGTTTTGTCCCTAAATCTTATCAAATCTTTACTGCAGCATTGTCTCATCATAAAAGAGTTTGATATTTAATTTTCCACAGTTTATCTGTGCCGTATCTCCTCCCACTGGTCAGGGTGCTCAACAGTCCTGTGGGTTGTATCGAAGGGTCGGTATGAAGGAGTATTAGGGCCACGAAAAAAAAACTGAATAACAAGAATGAAGTCATAATATTCAATATTTATTATCAAAAACTAAAGTCGTAATTTGAGATGAAATCATAATATTACAAGAATAAAGTTGTAATTTTAGGTTCTGTGTTGATTTAGAGGAGAAACATCAGAAGCTTTAAAATGAGGAAAGTGGAGCATCCTGTGAAGTTCTACTTTAGCAGAGGTTTCACAGATGTGGAGGTACTTCATCTTTTGGCTCATCATCATCATCAGCATCATCTTCATCAGCATCAGGACACTGAAAAGCTTGTGAAGAAACTGAGTTTATTCTATTGTTAGACAGACAAACAGCAGCTGCCAGAAGCAGCTCTGGCTGCCCCTGACTGTCCTTTCACCAGGTTTATTGGTTGATGTAATGTTATGACTTTTTGTCTTGTAAAATTACCCATTTATTCTCGCAATAATCTGACTTTTTTTCTTGAATTCTCAAACTTCCGAATTTATTTTCAAATTTTCTGATTTCTTTTTTTTCCTCGATGTGG
Organism: Seriola lalandi dorsalis; assembly: GCF_002814215.2. Lineage (NCBI taxonomy): Eukaryota > Metazoa > Chordata > Actinopteri > Carangiformes > Carangidae > Seriola > Seriola lalandi. Next base: position 732 of record NW_019428922.1, read on the forward strand.
CCTAATACTCCCTCGTAGGTCGGGACTAACGACCTATATGGTCGTTTAGGTTGGCGGACTTAAAGAAGTCATTAACTTCAGTCAGACTGATACGTGTTCTGTTAGTGTCCCTTTTATTGAAGACTGGATCTGATTGGATTTTCAGTTTACATTTTACATCTGATTCCTTACAAGTAATTATATGCATATACTGTAGGCCTATGTATTATTTTAATGAATATCATTAATTAAACATGTATTAGATGATTTTATTAATTAATTAATTAATTAATAATATTTTAGCATTAGTCATTAGCTACAGTAGTACTGTCATCATCAATAAATGACTTCAGAGCTTAATATTGACAATAACGGATGGAATGAATCCCAGCATCACTCATTTATCAATGTCTCCTCCAAGCTTTACTGTTATTAATGACATTAACTC
>NW_019428923.1:0-1232 GCF_002814215.2 Seriola lalandi dorsalis
ATTAAGGTCCAGGCCCAACACACAGAGAGGCAGATTAAGGAGCAGTTTAAGAAGCTTCACCAGTTTCTAGAGGAGGAAGAGGAGGCCAGGATCACTGCTCTGAGGGAGGAAGAGGAGCAGAAGAGTCAGATGATGAAGGAGAAGATGGAGGCTCTGAGCAGAGAGATAGCAGCTCTGTCACACACAGTCAGAGCCACAGAGGACGAGCTGAGAGCTGAAGACGTCTCATTCCTGCAGAACTACAAGGTTACAGTGGAAAGAGTCCAGCAGCGCCTCCTGCTGGATGATCCACAGCTGGACTCCAGAGCTCTGATAGACCAGGCCAAACATCTGGGGAACCTGACCTTCAACATCTGGCACAAGATGAAGTACATGGTCTCCTACAGTCCTGTGGTTCTGGATCCAAACACTGCTCATCCAGAATTCATCCTGTCTGAAGATCTGACCAGTGTGAGAGTTGGACGGAAACAGAATCTTCCTGACAATCCAGAGAGGCTTGATAACTTCCTCATTGTCCTGAGCTCTGAGGGTTTTAACTCAGGGACTCACAGCTGGGATGTTGAAGTTGCAGACAATACATACTGGGACCTGGGTGTTGTAGCAGAGTCTTTCCAGAGGAAGAGAAACGTACAGTCTGGATTATGGGGAATAGGTTGCTATGAAGTTATATACTCAGCACATTCACCGTCAGCCCCCATCACTTTTCTCCGAGTGCAGAAGAAGCTCCAGAGGATCAGAGTGAATCTGGACTGGAACAGAGGAAGATTGTCGTTCTCTGATCCTGATACTAACACACACATACACACCATCACACACACTTTCACTGAGAAGCTGTTTCCATTCATTAGAACTGATGATAAACTGAAGATCTCACCACTGAAGGTCTCTGTGACAGTGGAACAGAGCAGTTAGAGATAAAGAGGATGATCATTAGTGCCACGGGTGCTCAGCTCCTAGGCATCTATTAATATTCCTTCGGGCTTATTATTATTCTTCCGCCAAATTTTGGCGCGTAACTCGTCCTGCAGTTTTGAGAAAACCCTGGTAATATATACATCAAAACGTGCGTCTTGATCCCGAAAGGGGTGCTATGACTTTTGGTGTTAAAATTCCAATTTTTCCCAAAGTAATTCCCAAATTACTGGGAATAAATAATGCATTAGGAATGCATTGGAATTTTCTTTAGAAACCCACAAAATTTCACCTTTTTTCTGAGTCACCCAGCTCTCTCA
>NW_019428923.1:2352-3250 GCF_002814215.2 Seriola lalandi dorsalis
TATCAAGACATTTCTCAAAACCAGAATATGATCAGGGTGACTTTTGAACACTGGAAATAAATCATGTACTCATCCCGGCAGTAGCCCCCGTGGCACTCAAAATTTCCCTGGAATTTTCTAGTTTTATGTTTATTGTTGTTTTATTTGAATAAGTTGCTTTTTATATCTATTCACAATTTTTTAATCTGTAAATTTATTTTAAACTGAGTTTGCTCTTTTATGTTTGGTTCATTTGTTCTTTTCTCTTTTTGTTGCTGTGAAATTTAAACTTGTCGTAATATTGGCGACACTTTACATCATGAATCACAATGTCATATTTTCCACTTCACAAAACCTGATCTTTATTTGCATTGCTATATTCTCACTCCATTACAATTGAACTGAATTAATTAATTATCTTTTTGTGTTAACATGGTCCAATCAGATGGGATCACATGCCACAGACTAATACAACATATAAATAACAACAAGTCACAGGTTGTAGCTTTAGAGCAGTTGTTTCTAAACTGAAGAAAAAAATGAAATCATGTTTTATAAAAAAAAAAATGTAAAAGTTACTGGATTAAACCAAGTTTTAGTTTATTCCAAATAAATCAAACCAGAATTGAATGGTTTCCAGTCTGAAATGACTCCCAGCAGCTGGGTGACCAGTGGGAATAATAAAGGGCTCCTGGGCCTGTTCAGTAATCCACCCAAACTGAAGCAAGTAACTGATTTTAATTGAACTGACTTAAATGATAAACTGCAGAATTTAGAGTGAAAATAGTGCAACCATTACCTGTGTGTTATAAGATTTACAAATGTCAATAAAGTTTTTTCAAGTGAAAGAAATGTTCACTTCATTTGTGCATTTGTCTCAACAAACCACAGACTGTATCTGTCTCTCTCTTTATGTACA
>NW_019428925.1:0-1035 GCF_002814215.2 Seriola lalandi dorsalis
ATTGACACTTACTGGTACCAAATTAGCATCACGCTAACAATTCCACTAGTCTAGCAGGTTAGCCTGTTAGCGTAACCGACTGCTGGCTAAAGCTAGCCAGTGAAATGGCAGCGCACTAACCTCCAGCGTCAAGGACCGAGCTATGGCCGCCGCTGCTGACTGGGCGTTGTAAGGCTTCTCGGTGAGACGTAAATACTATAATCCATCCACGACGATCGGTAGAGGTAAACGGGAGCAACGAAACTAACGGCCGGTTTGGTGATAAACCCATTTAGGGTGGGTTTATCGTATAAAACCGGTCCTGGAGACGTCGTCCTGTGGCCACTAACCGTTCGCTCGGTGTGTGCAGCCTTCGCAGGCAGCTGCACTGGAAGGTCACACTGCACATGCGCGGATGTTGTGCGTGTAACCACCAAAGATCGTATCTTTTCAACAAGACCAATCACTTGGTGGCTAAAAGAACGTTCCACCGTCTGCTCAGCAAAAGTGGGCGTAAACCAACGCATTCACCTTCTTACTTTTTCTGTTATTTTTTCCTCAGATCATCTTAAACATGGGTGGATTTTACGAACGGGGCGCAGCCTCTGCATCGGTGATTGTTTATATTTCTTCTTTGAAAGTTACAGAGTTCAATTAAAAGACACAGAATGACTACAAAGACACAAAATGAACACAAAGAGAATCAAAACAACGACGAAGTCACACAATACTACAAAGGGAAACAAAAAGGACCAGACACGCAAAATCACCACTGAGTTGATCCCAAAGAGAGGTAAAACAATCACAAAAAGAAACAAAACAACAACAACAAGGCAACCCCACTAAGAGACAGAAAACAACCATAAAGAAACCAATGATGACAACAAACGACATAGTGGGGGACCTTTTATCATTTTCTCTTAATCTGCCCATTATCCTGAATTTAAAATAAATTATATGAATTCAGTCTGTTTGATTTAGAAAATCAAATAATTTACTTTACAACGGATTATAAGAAAAACGCTGAAAAGCTCGACAAAATATTATTTTCACAAT
>NW_019428926.1:0-1109 GCF_002814215.2 Seriola lalandi dorsalis
CCAGATCAATCAATCATTTGTATTTTATAATTTTGTAGGCAAGAAAGGCAAGGCATAAAAGACATTAATACAAGACAGAAGTAAAGACAGCATTACAGTAGATAAACACAGACGAGTTTTTCAAACTGAGACAAGTGGCAAGAATACGTAAGTGAACAATATGGAAGTATCTCAATTTATATAGAAGTTTGTCTTAAAATATGATCAGATCTTCATATGAGTTACAATTCTGAACAAATACAATCTATTTTCACTAATAACGCCCAAAGCATTGTATTGTTCTTGTCCATATTGAAAACATCGTTCAAACATTCACAGTGTAGGTACAAAAGAACCTCAGCGTAACAGCTCTGGAGTCTGCCAGGCGCAAATCACGCAGCGTAGTGCTCTGCCATGGACACTGAAACCACGGCTTCCCAAACAGCACATCACTGTAGACCTGTCGAAGAGCAGCCTGACTCTCCACAACGCTACTGGGAAAATGTGTTGAATTAGACTGATGAAACTAAGGTTGAATTGTTTGGTAAAGAATATGCAGCACTATGTATGGTGTAAAAAGAGTTCTGCATACCAACATGAAAACATCACCCCCAAAGGTGAAGCAGTGAGGAGGGAGCATGATTTGGGGGTTTGCTGCCTCTGGACCTGGACAGCTCCACATCATTGAGGGGAAAATGAATTCCAGTGTTTATCAGGGTCTCTTACAGGCTAATGTCGGGGTGTCTGCTCACTTGCTGAGGCTCAAGAGAAGCTGCTGATGCAGCAAGACAATGACCCTAGACATTAAAGTAAATCCACTGAAGAATGACTTCAGACAAAGAAAATCCACCTCTGACCACTTAGGTCCAGTCATAGCCCAGCCCTTAACCCAGTAGAGGTGCTGTGGAATGACCTGAAGAGAGCCACTCACACCAGACATCCTGAGACTCTATCTGAGCTGAAGCAGCTATATAACGCGTAATGGTCCTGAATTCATCGTAAACATTGTGCAGGTCTGATCAGAAGCTACTGGAAGAGTTGTTGTGAGGTCATTGCCGCCAAAGGAGGTTCAATCAGTTATTAAATCCAAGGGTTCACGTACTTACACCAGCACTGTAATGGTTGTGTTC
>NW_019428927.1:0-1242 GCF_002814215.2 Seriola lalandi dorsalis
CAAACTGGATATTTTTTCTTTCTGTATCTTTGGTCGGACAGAGTGAAGCAGGTGAAGACGTCACATCTGGAACATTGGACAGATGTTTTCACTCTTGTCTGACATTTAATAGTGAAAATAATAATAATGGGAACAACGACGATCAGCAGCGAGTTGATGATGAAGCGCATCGTCTTCTAACCACTGAGGCTGGAAACACGAGGACACGCCCAGCAGCTGCTCACTGGTTTCACTGGGCTTCCAGTGAATGATCATCAGCTTCATTAAGACTTCAGTCGGGACTTTAGGGTTGAAGCTTGAATATTAATATTAATAATGTAATGATTACCTCGTACCTGTGTCACACTGGTAGCGTCTGTGATTCTTCCTCAGTCAGAGAAGACAAACACTTTTAGAGCCGCACACAGAAAACTAGTCAAATAAAAGATTCCAGCTGCTCAGACCTGAATATTTTCTGCTTTTCATGGACTTTTAATAAACTGAACATCTTTCTTTGTCAATATCAAATAAATAATCACCAGCTTATTCAGTTATTAAACGAGCTCCAGCAACAAGGAAATCACTCATTAAATACGTTATTGTCCACAAAGTTATTAATTAGTAGTTTGACTGTTTTCTGATTTATCTCTTAATTATGATCCAGAGACAACAGCAGTCCATCCACTGAGGAGGACAGAGACAGGGACAGAGACAGAGACAGTAGAGACAGGGATAGTAGAGACAGAGACAGTAGAGACAGGGACAGAGACAGAGACAGAAGAGTAAATAAAGGGGTAAAGACAGAGGACAGTGAGAGGACAAAGACAGAAAGACAGAGACAGAGATAGTAGAGACAGAGAGAGTAGAGACAGAGACAGTAGAGACAGAGACAGTAGAGACAGAGACAGAGACAGAGACAGTAGAGACAGAGACAGAGACAGAGACAGAGACAGGGACAGAGGAGACACAGCAGTGAAGTCAAGGACAGCAGCAGACATCAGGCTGGGAGCCTGTCAGACAGACATCAGGGCGCAGAGACACAGAGACACAGAGACACTCAGAGACTCACCGTCGCAGTTCCCGCTCCGCTGAAGGTGACACGCGGGCAGGTCTCCCGCCGCGCGGACAACATGACCTGCTGCTGCCCGCCGCTGAGCGCGAGACCATCCCTCTGTCTGCTGCCCGCGAGCTGCTCCGGTAACTAACCGAGAGCGACACACGCTGGCTCCGCCCCCCTCTCTCTCCACGTTCACTGCCGCTGTC
>NW_019428928.1:0-1279 GCF_002814215.2 Seriola lalandi dorsalis
TTAACTGTACAACAGCCTCCTTCACACACGCGCACAGACAGAGACAGAGACACACACACACACACACACACACACACACAGATGGCCCTTTGAGGGGAATAATTCACAAAATCAAGACAAGTCTTAAAAAAAAAAAAAAAAAACACACTGTCTTTACAAATATCTCTGAACCTTCTGTCGTGAACACAGTCGCCTGTTGTCAAGTTTGTAATTGACCTTGTTTAAAGGTTAGGGTAATCACTGTGTACTTCCACAAGGTATTTGTATATCCATTTTTAGGGCTACAACTAACTGGATTTTTTCCATTCTTTTTATTTTATTATTTCTATTTCATATATAAAACATGACATGTAGTTAAATGGGACTTGTGGTACTCAGTGAGAAAAAAGGAACACATTCATACATTCATTCATTCATTTTACTTCAGTGACTACAAAATAACTGGGTTGCACAGCATATTTTGGCCGGGATGCTGGAGAATGACCATGAATATGCGAGTAGCATTAAGGTCTTCAGATTCAGACAGTGTGACAGCAGCTAATTTAGTCAGTTTATCTGAACATTTATCATCTTTATGTGAAATTAATCACTATTTTTTTTTTTTTTTTTTTTTACTCAAAAGGTTTGGAGTCAGAAAATCATGCTGCACAAAACATTACATCATTAATAACATTTACCAAGTTTTAATCTATCTTCGAAGCAGGAACAGAACTGAAGAAGTGAGTGTTGTGTTATTCACTCCATTACTTTTCCCCAAGGCAATTTAGGAATAAAATGTACAACCATACATCTTCATTTTAAGCCCAGCAACAGGCAGATTCTTCAATGTGGCACCAAAAAACTCATCACATTGCTGAACTTTGGGAGGAGCCCAGCGGGTATCACAAGAAAAATGGTTTTACTTTGTGAGGACAATTAGCAGTGTTTAGTGTGAATTAGTGTTCCGGCTGATGTGTCAGAAGGACTGGTCAACAGAAATGAGTGGAATGTGAGCATTTACTGTATGCTAGTACAGTTGCAGAAGAAAAGGCATTTAATGATCTATTTTGGATGTGGAAGACTGGGTGGAAGTGCAGGAATGAATTCGCAGCTGCAATTTCCCCCCCCATTCTTTACAGGACGCTCTGCACAGCACATAATGTGATCTTTGGACTCAGTGGAGATGGAAATTGAAAATGACACGCAGAATAAAAACAAAGACACTGTGTGAGACAAGGAGGTTTATCTGCACCGAGTCTGGATTCTAGCATTACAACTCCTGTTTGGGGGGGGGGGGGGG
>NW_019428929.1:0-760 GCF_002814215.2 Seriola lalandi dorsalis
AACAACAACAAAAGACGTATTTGTTTGTTTGTTTTGCAGTTGATCTACGAGGCTGAGACTCTGTCCTCAGGAGGCGGAGCTTATACTCAGACCGACGCTGGTTTAAAGTGCTGCCGGAGATGGCGTCTTATGAGCAGCTTATTGACAACAGTTAATGACATATATGATCGCCAAGACAAACGATGTTCACGTATCCTGTCTCTCTTCTTTATGTATCATATACCTGTCTCGATGGACCAACAGGAAGTGTAACCTTATTACCTTATATTTTATATGTGTGAATCTTTTATGTGGTTAACATGTTTGTCAACTGAAGAAAGAACAAAGAGGTTTAAAGACGAGTGAAGACGAGTGAAGACGTGATCAGAGCGGGTCTCTCTCTGCCTCCCGGACAGAACACACTGTGCTGCTTCACTTATCTTTCATTCAACAACAGATTAAAAATAAAAAGTTGTTTTTCACGTTTGTCAGTTTTGTCTCGGAGCAGAACGAGTCTGAAGAGACGAGTTTAAAGACTGTGGGATTTATGGATTTATGGATTTAGATTCATGTGTCCACTGTGTTCATAAAGCTGAATATCACTTTACCCTTTCATCGCTCGTGTTCTCTCTCTCTTCCTCACCTCGCTCCATCTCTCTTTAGGGACTTTACGCAGCGGCGGTTGAAGTTGACGGCTACGGCGCCCGCATCAAACATGGCAAAGCAACATTTAATTCGTACGACGGCTACGTCGCTCTGAACGTCACGACAACATTTCTCT
>NW_019428930.1:0-1109 GCF_002814215.2 Seriola lalandi dorsalis
ATGTTCATGTTGCATGTTCATGTTGCATGTTTCATGTTCCATGTTCCATGTTTCATGTTCCATGTTCCATGTTTCATGTTCATGTTTCATGTTCATGTTCCATGTTCATGTTTCATGTTCATGTTCATGTTCCATGTTCATGTTTCATGTTCATGTTCATGTTGCATGTTCATGTTTCATGTTCATGTTTCATGTTCATGTTCCATGTTCATGTTTCATGTTCATGTTTCATGTTCATGTTTCATGTTCATGTTTCATGTTCCATGTTCCATGTTTCATGTTCCATGTTCCATGTTTCATGTTCATGTTTCATGTTCATGTTCCATGTTTCATGTTCCATGTTCCATGTTTCATGTTCATGTTTCATGTTCCATGTTCATGTTTCATGTTCATGTTTCATGTTCCATGTTCATGTTTCATGTTCATGTTCATGTTGCATGTTCATGTTGCATGTTTCATGTTCCATGTTCCATGTTTCATGTTCCATGTTCCATGTTGCATGTTCATGTTGCATGTTCATGTTCCATGTTCATGTTTCATGTTCCATGTTCATGTTCATGTTCATGTTCCATGTTCATGTTTCATGTTGCATGTTCATGTTTCATGTTTCATGTTCCATGTTCATGTTCATGTTTCATGTTCATGTTTCATGTTGCATGTTCATGTTTCATGTTTCATGTTCATGTTTCATGTTCATGTTTCATGTTGCATGTTCATGTTCCATGTTCATGTTCCATGTTCATGTTCATGTTCATGTTTATGTTTCAGTCTCGGAGGTTGATGTTTGGTCAACACATCCATAAAGGTTTTAGCGGCCCCGTCAGTCTCTGAGTGAAAGGTAGAAGAGACTTGATCTTCGGGAGCAACAGTGCAGAGACCTGTGAGGTTAGAAAACAGCTGAGTGGATTCTGAAATGACTTTTACTTAGAATGTAAAGTTATTGATCATTGTGTGATGTTTCATTATTATTCGTGCAAAACCTGCGTCGTCACCAGACATGTCGTACTGAGATGATCTGGATCTGTGTGTGTGACAGTGTGATCCACTTCCTGTCAATATTCAGCAGCTATGCAGCCACTGAAGAGGAGGTCCAACAATCAATCAACGCC
>NW_019428931.1:0-1054 GCF_002814215.2 Seriola lalandi dorsalis
AAAAAAAAGGGAGAAATTACTAACATTACTTTGGAAAGGCTGTAGCAAGTCTGGATCTAGACTGTCTAGACCGTGGCCCTAAGGCCACTTCTCTCACATCTTGATTTTGGTCTCACAAACATTTCTTTAAATCATGACTCCAGCTGGGCTCGGTTTCTATGGGATAGTGACTTTTTCCACATGTAAACAGTTTTGGAGATCTACAGTTCCTGCCTGATTCACTCAGTATCAGTCTCATACCTCACATGTCTCAGCCTCCAAAATCTCTCCAAACTAGAGTTATGTATGTAACTACACTCCCATGAATTCTGAATGACTGTCAGGCATGATGTAATACCGCTCTCATGCCAAGGCTGGATTACCTCAGGAAAAGTGGGCATCTGCCCAGGGACCCCAGCTCCTCAAGGGTTCCAAAGGCCCCAGGCAACCTGTACAGTAAATACTTTGTGGCAATTTCATTAATTGCAAATGTTCATAATTTCTATATGACAATGTATTTTACCTATAACATACCTTTTAAAAATCCCTCTGATGAAAATCTTGTGTTTAACCTTGTTGACATACGATGAGTGAAATAATCATCAACACCATGACCGAGTGTTTCCACCTTGAACTGCAGCTAACCAATCAGATTCAGACAGCCAGGGTTTCATACATCACAAACCTAAGGAACCAATCCTGTCAACTTGTGGGGAATGTTAGCATTAGCACAACCGCGAACACTGTGTCAGCCACTGGCAGTTACAATCTAACAAACAACATAAACAAATAAAATATGCTAACTACGCTAACCGTTCTGATCCGTCTGCTAGTCTCTGGTTCTGGTCTCAACAGACTCCTCATGTGAATCTGGGTCTGACTGAGGCTCAAACATGTGGCTGAGTCTCTCTGATGTTTCCTCCTCTAACCATCTTGATACTCTCTGCTCTTTCACCTGTCCACCTGGAGCAAGCAGGTGGTGGGCGGGGCTCAAGGCCTGATGCAGGTAGTAAGAGTAGATGTGACTTTATATGTGGGAAAACCATGTTAAATGAAATATGAATCATAGCAGAGG
>NW_019428932.1:0-1594 GCF_002814215.2 Seriola lalandi dorsalis
AGAAGCTCGTATCAGTCCTGCTGCTGTAAGTCAGAGGATCTTCATACAGACAGCTGGACACACAGTCTGTGAAGACTCCCTGTGATCTGAGCGTGTCTGAATATGAAGCTGCGTGTTAAGCTACTGTCAAACCACTGTTCTAAATCAAGGTGTATTAAACTACAGGTAACCATGGCAACAGCACTGTACAACCAACAAGACTGTGTCTGACCTGAATATGTATGTATTTCTTTCCTATTTATGTTCATGCTCAGCTGGTTTTTGGTTTAATGTGATGTCACATGTCTCTAAACACAGCTCTGATTGGATGTTTGGACGAGGCACAGTTTTAAAGGGGGGTGGGGGTGTTTGTTGATGGTTTTGATGGTTCCATAGTTTGATGGTTTTGATGGTTCCATAGTTTGGTGGTTTTGATGGTTCCATAGTTTGATGGTTTTGATGGTTCCATAGTTTGATGGTTTTGATGTTTCAATGGTTTTGATGGTTCAATGATTTTGATGGTTCCATAGTTTGATGGTTTTGATGGTTTTGATGTTTCAAGGGTTTTGATGGTTCGATGGTTTTGATGGTTTTGATGGTTCAATGGTTTTGATGGTTCTGTGTTTTTGATGGTTCGATGGTTTTGATGGTTCAATGGTTTTGATGGTTCAATGGTTTTGATGGTTTTGATGGTTTTGATGGTTCAATGGTTTTGATGGTTTTGATGGTTCAATGGTTTTGATGGTTTAATGGTTTTGATAGTTTTGATGGTTCGAAGTTTGATGGTTTTGATGGTTCAATGGTTTTGATGGTTCAATGGTTTTGATGGTTCAATGGTTTCGATGTTTCCAAGGTTTTGATGGTTTTGATGGTTCGAAGTTTGATGGTTTTGATGGTTCGATGGTTTTGATGTTTCAATGGTTTTGATGGTTTTGATGGTTTGAAGTTTGATGGTTTTGATGGTTTTGATGGTTTTGATGGTTCGATGGTTTTGATGTTTCAATGGTTTTGATGGTTCAATGGTTTTGATGGTTTGATGGTTTTGATGTTTCAATGGTTCAGTAGTTCGATGGTTCGATGGTTCGATGGTTTCGATGGTTTTGATGGTTCGATGGTTTCGATGGTTTCGATGGTTTGATGGTTCGATGGTTTTGATGGTTCGATGGTTTTGATGGTTCGATGGTTTCGATGGTTCGATGGTTTCGATGGTTTCGATGGTTTGATGGTTCGATGGTTTTGATGGTTCGATGGTTTCGATGGTTTCGATGGTTTTGATGGTTTCGATGGTTCGATGGTTTCGATGGTTTTGATGGTTCGATGGTTTGATGGTTCGATGGTTTTGATGGTTCGATGGTTCGATGGTTTTAATGGTTTCGATGGTTTTGATGGTTTGATGGTTCGATGGTTTCGATGGTTTCGATGGTTCGATGGTTCGATGGTTACTGGGAGAGAAGTCCTGGTTCACAACAGAGTGTAAAGGAGCTTCTCTACGTGTCGTTCTCGCCTCAGTAAATCTCAGTCTGCAGTCGGTCTGTCAGAACTCTGTGACCAGAATACACAACTTTGTGTGTGTGTGTGTGTGTGTGTGTGTGTGTGTGTGTGTGTGTGTGTGTGT
>NW_019428933.1:0-1159 GCF_002814215.2 Seriola lalandi dorsalis
CTGCCGTCAGTCTGCAAACAAATGCTGCAGCAGCCAGTGGTAATCATCAAAGTCCGCAGGTAAAGAATATAAACATGTAGCTATAAAATAATTATCAGTCATTTTTATATGTACATGTATTGAAATCAATCCTCTCATTTTCAATTGGTGCATTTTTTTTATTTCAAAATCCAGCTGCCGTCTCTCTGCATGTTAACAATGTTGGTCAGAAAAGTCAGAAGCTATAGTATTTACAGTTTTGATTAAACTTTTAAAAAAAGGCTTTAAGGTTTTTTAACTATGTTGTCTCGTATCTTTTTTCAGAGTGATGAGGACAGATGGGTTTATTCTACAGTCGTATTCACCATGATTAAAGCTGACTACCACTGAAAGTAGAGTTGTGATGATGATCACTAAAATCCGACGGAGGAAAAGCTACAAAATTAACAACAGAATAAGTTTGTAGAAATGTACTGATCCAATTCCCTTACTCAGTCCTGGCACCGACATATTTGATGGGCGGAATATCTGAAGTTTACATGTTTTCAGTCAGAGAAAAATACTGATTGGTACTGAATATCAGCCAGCGCCCTGCACTGGTACCGGTGTGAATCTTGTTTAGACACAGAGACCATAGATCTGTTGTAAGTAAATTTCTATAGAGTTTATGCTATTGGCTTTTTTTTTCTTTTTGCTTGATTGTTTTTGTTGAGTGACCATTTAAACTATTTGTGAACGTGATTTCGAACTATATCAAACTATGTCAATAAAGAAATGTTTGTTACTGCTGTTGACATGTCATTGTGTTGGTTTCCTTGAGATTTACAAACAACAGAATAACTGAAATCCATCCGTCGCTTACATAAACAGTAGTTTATCAAGTTTTGGACTTTGACAGCTTCAGAGGGATTTAACAGGATTACTTGCCATGTGTAGTTTTCTAGAAGCGTGTTGCATCTGTTCCATGTGAACATTTTTTAAAAGCAAAATTCAGTAGCCTTCAGTGTGGATCTTTTCAATAAAAACTACTGTTGACAGGTGAACCCCCACCCTAAGGTGAGAGCCTCTATAGGGAGTTGCTCTGCCTATAGAGAGGGGTTTTGCTGCTTGTGGTAATATGTAACAGAGTACACACACTCTTGTGGTGACTCTCTCTTCTTCCTTCCTCTTTTCACTCTTC
>NW_019428934.1:0-1103 GCF_002814215.2 Seriola lalandi dorsalis
ATTGACACTTACTGGTACCAAATTAGCATCACGCTAACAATTCCACTAGTCTAGCAGGTTAGCCTGTTAGCGTAACCGACTGCTGGCTAAAGCTAGCCAGTGAAATGGCAGCGCACTAACCTCCAGCGTCAAGGACCGAGCTATGGCCGCCGCTGCTGACTGGGCGTTGTAAGGCTTCTCGGTGAGACGTAAATACTATAATCCATCCACGACGATCGGTAGAGGTAAACGGGAGCAACGAAACTAACGGCCGGTTTGGTGATAAACCCATTTAGGGTGGGTTTATCGTATAAAACCGGTCCTGGAGACGTCGTCCTGTGGCCACTAACCGTTCGCTCGGTGTGTGCAGCCTTCGCAGGCAGCTGCACTGGAAGGTCACACTGCACATGCGCGGATGTTGTGCGTGTAACCACCAAAGATCGTATCTTTTCAACAAGACCAATCACTTGGTGGCTAAAAGAACGTTCCACCGTCTGCTCAGCAAAAGTGGGCGTAAACCAACGCATTCACCTTCTTACTTTTTCTGTTATTTTTTCTAAACATGGGTGGATTTTACGAACGGGGCGCAGCCTCTGCATCGGTGATTGTTTATATTTCTTCTTTGAAAGTTACAGAGTTCAATTAAAAGACACAGAATGACTACAAAGACACAAAATGAACACAAAGAGAATCAAAACAACCACGAAGTCACACAATACTACAAAGGGAAACAAAAAGGACCAGACACGCAAAATCACCACTGAGTTGATCCCAAAGAGAGGTAAAACAATCACAAAAAGAAACAAAACAACAACAACAACAACAAGGCAACCCCACTAAGAGACAGAAAACAACCATAAAGAAACCAATGATGACAACAAACGACAGAGTGGGGGACCTTTTATCATTTTCTCTTAATCTGCCCATTATCCTGAATTTAAAATAAATTATATGAATTCAGTCTGTTTGATTTAGAAAATCAAATAATTTACTTTACAACGGATTATAAGAAAAACGCTGAAAAGCTCGACAAAATATTATTTTCACAATTTTCCTCCTGCAATGGAAAATGATGGTGGACAGTGGGCAACTGCATAGTTTCATTTATGCTTGAATGAAACCGT
>NW_019428935.1:0-679 GCF_002814215.2 Seriola lalandi dorsalis
CAAAGAGGTTTACTTTGGTGTGAATCCACTCTGCATGGCTCCATCTTCCTGCTCCACCGTACGCCTGAAATGAACAGTAACAAGACCTTAGCGCTGAGCCAGAATGAGCTGCACGGCACCCGGCTCATTTCCCCACTGATACAGTGAACTGCCAACACTGATGAAGCTGCTGCATGATCATATTCAACAAAGCATGCACGGTGAGGAATGATAGCTGGCGACAGAGATGAGAGGAGGCACATGTTCATACGCAGTAAAGGAGGGACGATGAAGAACAATGACTCTGAAGTGATACAAGAGAAGAAGCACTGCGGTGAGAGACAGCAGGTAATATCAACCCAGAGGGAGGACACTGAGTGCAGGAGTGATAGAGGTTTACACACACACACACACGCACACACATACATACGCATGCACCTCTCAGCGCTCCACCAGCTGACAGCACATAGAGGAGTCAGTGGACTATGTAATGGCAATATCTGCTTTCTAATAACCAAAAAAGGAGAAAGGTGTGCACATCCACAGTAGACATATGCCATACATAAAAAAACTGATGAATATTCACTAAATTCAATTGCTCCCAAAGCAGAATTCTTTCACTCAATGGATGCATTAGTAGTAATTAGAGGAGAAGGGACTCAATGCTTTGCAATGCAAGCTTGTCTTTATTTTGTACTTC
>NW_019428936.1:0-1242 GCF_002814215.2 Seriola lalandi dorsalis
CGAGGGAAGGACATTGAGATGGTGCACACTTATAAATACCTAGGTGTGCACCTGGACAGTAAACTGGACTGGTTGCTGAACACGGATGCCATCTACCGGAAGGGGCAGAGCCGGCTCTTTTTCCTCAGGAGGCTCAGGTCCTTTGATGTCTGCAGTGAAATGCTGCACATGTTTTATCAGTGAGTGGCGACCAGCGTACTTTTTTATGCTGCGGTCTGCTGGAGCAGCAGCATGTCAGACATGAACACAAAGAGAATGGACAAACTGGTTAAAAAGGCTAGGTCTGTGCTTGGCAGGTGTCTTAAATCACTCAGGACTGTTGTGGAGAGACGCATGCAATGTAAGATGGAGGCCATCTTGGATAATACCAACCATCCTCTCCACAACATTCCGGCAGGAGAGAGAAGCAGCTACAGCTGCAGCAAACATCTCACCGTGCTGCAGAACAGAGAGGTTCAGGAGATCCTTTGTTCCAACTGCCATCAGGCTATACAACACGTCAGCCAAAGGAAGTGGACTAATCTAATTATTATTGTTTATTTATTATCAACTGTTATAATAATAATAATAATAATAATAATTATTATTATTATTATTATTATTATTATTATTATTATTATTATTATTATTATTATTACCAACAATGAGCTAATGGACACATGAATTTCCCCTAGGGGATAAATAAAGTATCTACCTACCTACCTACCTACCTACCGGGGCCTTAAGGAGAGAACAGTGTTCACACATGACACAATTCTCTAAATGAAATGAAGTTATAGTTAAGAGCCAATGTACTGGAGATTTTTAATGTCACTTAAATTTCATGACAACTTTTCCCACAAAAGACAAGCACAGCCTTAGTGTCATGTAGGCTCTCCTTACGCAACAAGTAGCCGTCCCCATGGCAACGCATGGTGACTTTCAAACAACAGAGGCCTACTGGGGACATTTGGAACCGCTGATGCCACACAGGCTCCATGGCGGGGAAACATTAAAGCCGATTGGGTTTATCCCCAGTGGGGCAGTGAATTGCTCTGCTCAGAGTGGTTGAAGATGTCCTGTGTTGGCTTAGCAGACCAAGGCGACAACTGTCATAAATTACTCCCCTGTGGGCTTGCATGTCTGCCATACAAGAAACAGCTTTAGGGAAACTTAGGGGCAACAGGGCTGCATTTAAGAGAGCCCAGAGCTAGGGGATCACCCCCAACATTCACACTGCTGCACTACCTCTTCACCAATATA
>NW_019428937.1:0-1490 GCF_002814215.2 Seriola lalandi dorsalis
TGCAAACCAGCATCAGCTGGGTATCACATGGAAGCGAGGCTGAATACATTACTAGTGGAGAGAATACAGAATCAGCAGTTTCACTAATGAGCTCCTTAACATCTGCAATGGAGGGAAAGGCTGAAGCTGAAAACACATGTGACACACATCAAGTCCCGCCCCAAACACCAATAGGAAGCGTTGCCCTGTGACTCGCCAACAGAACCAGGAAAAACAATGTGCAGACATGGACACACACCACTTAAACTTGATTTGTGACCTGAGGAGCCAGTCTGCAGAGCCATGGCTCATCATCTTTGTAATTAGGTGATCTTTATATTTCTCAACCTCAACAAGTTGTCTCTCCTCATCCACTGTACAGAGAGACAGCAGGAGGTGAGGGGAGGCAAGCTGAGCTTCTATTGGAGACAGGAAGTATAAAATTACCCATTTGTTTTTTCAGGGGCAATGAGGCAGGAACTAGAAGAGTGGCAGTAAGTGTTGCGGGATGTGTGCCAGTGTGGGGGTTGTACATAGGTGGCTGCTTTGATGCGTGCTTGTTTTGAAAAAAAAAAAAATCAACCTGACGTTACAAAAAAATGGCACAACATCCCAAAAGTGAATATACACTGCTCTAAATCTGCTGTCAATGATCAAATGAATATGATGCTGGAATATCAACAGGGCTGGATACAGGCTGCAGGCAAATTACACCGTAGAGGAGAAGAAGTCCGGGTTCTTCTTCTCTGTAAATTTAAAAACTCAAAACTCATGTATGTGTTTAAAGCACAATAAACATATACAAGTGTATTTGCAAAGTACAACTGCTTACTTATCCAATGGTGATTTGTTTCAAAAATGCACACGGTCTGTGTTAAAATATTAAATCTCATAAGTCTCATCAAAAGATTTAAATATTTAATGACTTATCCATACTGTGGATAAGATGATAGCAAAGAACCTGTCATACTGCAGATATGAATAAAATCACTTTGTATTTAGCAACTTACAAAAGAAGATGATTATTACTTAAAGAAATTCTTTTAAAATTGTTTAATAATAGTTATTTTCCATGCTTATGCTTATTCTGATACATTTTGCACTGTAGACTTAAGTGATCTGAACATTTAAGATTGTCCTTCTGTAAAAAAACGAGTCCGTAGGTCGTCTGTGCCGCAACTTTTCATGACCCATAGCTACATTTTGTTGCTAGGCAACATCTATTGGTTGCAGTAATTATGACAGGAGCAAAGGGAAAAGTGCAGTGATGAAGTATAAAGTGAGATAAAGTCCACGTCAGGAGGAGGTTGTGGTGGATGGATGAATTTAATGAGAGCAGTGTTCAATTCCCATGTGAAACTAGCTCTTTTTTAAATGTAACCATGACAACAAAGATTGTCTAATGTTCAGGAAGTACTTATTTTAACCCAAATCACGATCTTTTCCTAAACCTAACCAAACCATGACCGTTATTATAGTAAGCATGGCAACAAAGGTAGGTAGGCCGCTGT
>NW_019428938.1:0-1227 GCF_002814215.2 Seriola lalandi dorsalis
CCAGCTGTAATGATTCATGGCTGGTGGGCCGTGTTGAACACTACAATACATCAGGTTAATATAGTGTCTCTATTTGAGTTTAATAGAAAAAAAAAAGTTGTCTATGTTTTTGACAGTTTTGACAGTCATACCTTTGGGATTTCTAAATACCATACACTGCCCAAGTCTAAATCTCAACATGAAAACTCAACAGGTCTTTGTTCTTGAAAAGCAATGAGCCTGAATTTACGTAATGTGTCGTCTCTGTGCAGCGGAGGTTCAGAGTGAGATTGAGAGGATATTTGAACTTGCCAAAACCCTGCAGCTGGTGGTTCTGGACGCGGACACCATCAACCATCCTGCACAGCTCGCCAAAACCTCCCTCGCACCCATCATTGTCTATGTTAAAGTTTCCTCACCAAAGGTACAGTAGGTTGCCTCACTCATGATATCGGATTCAGGCAGCCTCATCTACCTTGATCTATAACGCTATCTTTACTGTTCTCTCAGGTGCTCCAGAGGCTGATCAAATCCAGGGGGAAGTCTCAGAGCAAGCACCTGAATGTGCAGATGATGGCTGCAGACAAACTCTCTCAGTGCCCCCCTGTGAGTGGAAGGAGCGAGTTGATTTCTTTTCACTGATATAGAAGATGTTCAGTCCTAATCAATCTGTATAATCTGAACATTATATACGCACATGTCATCTTTACAAGCTGAAAACATGGAAGTAAAACCTTGATCATAAACTTTATTGGTGTTTAATATTAGGTGTTTGTACTTGAGTGGTCGCCACACTGGTAATTTAATAATGATAGTTATAATATCAATAATAATAATAATTGTAGCAGCAAGTGTTGAGCAGGATCATGTGTGTGTTTCAAGTTACTAAGGTAGCAACGAACAAAGATTTTCAGGATCCAACAATTATTTTCTTAAATAATCAATGAATTGTTCAGTGTATAAAAGGCCAGTGCCAATAGTAAGAAATGCCCATCATCTTTTTTTTTTTTCAACAGTCAAAAACCCAACGATATTAGATTTAATATCATAGCAATCCGTCACCAAAATTGTTGCCAATTAATTTCTGCTAATTGACTAATCAAGGACTCTAGTGTAGTGGTTGGTTTCTATGTCTGTGGAAATGATAAAACTGCCACATTTAGCGGGGGGGGGGGGTCAATAGGGGCCCGGCAACAAGTGTCTGCCCCAGGACACTGTAAGAGGATTCACAGACCAGCTGGCACGGCT
>NW_019428939.1:0-1447 GCF_002814215.2 Seriola lalandi dorsalis
GACACAGAGACACAGACACAGAGACACAGACACAGAGACAGAGACACAGAGACAGAGACACAGAGACACAGACGCAGAGACAGAGACAGAGACAGAGACAGACACAGAGACACAGACACAGAGACACAGACACAGAGACAGAGACAGAGACACAGAGACACAGAGACAGAGACACAGACAGAGACACAGAGACAGAGACACAGAGACACAGACGCAGACACAGAGACAGAGACAGAGACAGACACAGAGACACAGACACAGAGACACAGACACAGAGACAGAGACACAGAGACACAGAGACAGAGACACAGACAGAGACACAGAGACAGAGACAGAGACACAGAGACAGAGACACAGACAGAGACACAGAGACAGAGACAGAGACACAGAGACACAGACAGAGACACAGAGACAGAGACAGAGACAGAGACACAGACAGAGACACAGAGACAGAGACACAGAGACACAGACAGACGCAGAGACAGAGACAGAGACAGAGACAGACACAGAGACACAGACACAGAGACACAGACACAGAGACAGAGACAGAGACACAGAGACACAGAGACAGAGACACAGACAGAGACGCAGAGACAGAGACACAGAGACACAGAGACACAGAGACACAGACACAGAGACAGAGACACAGAGACACAGACACAGAGACAGAGACACAGAGACACAGACACAGAGACACAGACACAGAGACAGAGACACAGAGACAGAGACACAGAGACACAGACGCAGAGACAGAGACAGAGACAGAGACAGACACAGAGACACAGACACAGAGACACAGACACAGAGACAGAGACAGAGACACAGAGACACAGAGACAGAGACAGAGACACAGAGACACAGAGACACAGACGCAGACACAGAGACACAGACACAGAGACAGAGACACAGACAGAGACAGAGACAGAGACACAGAGACAGAGACAGAGACGCAGCAGAGAGTCCAGCCGCTCTCTCTGCTGCTCAGTGGTCGGTGTCCTGAACCTTCAGGTCCTTGAACAGAGATTTCTGACGATGACTCGATCTTTCACAATCTCATCAGACTTGACTTTTACCATCTGAGAAATCGCTCTGTGATCAATGATCCCACCAATCATTGGATCAGCATCAGATCCAGTTATAATTGATCATCAGTAGATCAAGTTTTAGCCACATGTCACAATAAAAGTCAGTTCTTCAGCAGTTAGAGACAGACAAAGTTTTCAGCACCACAGACACCCTGACCTCCCGCCACAAGTCCCGAGCTGCTCTCAGTGGACGAAACAAACAAACCACAATGTGTTGATATATATGATCTAAATAACAGCAGGATCCTACACACACACTTTATTATATTGTCGTTTTAAATCTCTTCTTCTACGTTTCCTCTTCTGTCCACTCCAGAGTCTAAAACTGAGACTTTCAGAAACTCTGCTGGACCTCTTTTATT
>NW_019428940.1:0-1726 GCF_002814215.2 Seriola lalandi dorsalis
TCTCTCTCTCTCTCTCTCTCTCTCTCTCTCACACACACACACGCAAACACACAAGTTTGTGAGTGATGTGCGGCATTACGCATGTGGAATAAAAAGAGACGGGGAGGAGGAGTGTACATCTAAGTCCCTATTAAGTTGAAATCCAACTCTCAGCTCATAGAAAATTAATTCACAAACGGGAGAGACACAGCAGCACTGGATCTTCGACATGCACGCACACACAGCGCTGCGGGGGGAGGCATTAGATAAAGTACAACACACACACACGCAGTCCCTCGAGTGAATCGCTGTGTGTGGTGGCTGGATATTATCAGCTCATGGTGATGAAGAATGGTCCCGGAGTACACGCCGCTTGCTCTAAATAAACCATAATCAGAAATGCCAGCCTTTCCAGCTAATCCATTCTCCTTCTCCCTGCAGCAGGGAGGTGCTGCTGTCGGGAGGAAGGGAGGCTGGTTGAGCATCTGACTGGCTGGATTGCTCCCCCTTCCCCGGCCACAGGGATGTACAAGTGGCAACAAGTCGTCCAACCAAAGACGTGAGCGACGTGAATGGACGGAAATGGTCCCCAGGGACCATGAAGTCCAACAGGATGGATGACATCACACATGATTGGTGGGTTAGCGGAGGTAAAGATGTAAACAACATTCAACATGGTGTAAAAGAACTTCCTGGAAATGTAGTGAGGACGTAGCCCCACGGCTAACAGCCCATCTGAAAGTCGTCCATGGTAGGGATGGGTTACAGAGTATCCTCCAAGCCATGACTTTGTGAAACACATAACACTACACTCCTATAAGTCCTTATTGCTCCTCCGTCTTATTGTCCAGTGATCTTACGTTTGCCACGACAACTGCTGGATCGCTTGATGCTAAAATGTAACTATGGGTCATAAGGAGGTGGTTGCACCAATGATCTATGGTTGGTTTTTATAGGAGGGCAGCGATGGACCAAACGACATCAAGCGCCAATGGAGCTGAGCAACAGATCACTCAGAAGGAACACCCCAAATCCTCCTCCTCTACCACCACTAGTATGGAGGTTCCATCAGATTCCAGACGGTCAACCAGGAACCAGGGGAGGTCAAATATTATCAGCGAGGAAAATCAGGTATCTTCATTCATTGAGCCTCTCCTGATCGTTAACTTGGCTGAACTTTTACCCAAGGATGAACAAAGTAAGATGTTGAGTTGGTGTATTTAATCATGTATTACAATTAAAGTGCTTTGTTATGCCACTTCCATAAAGTGGGGGGACTCTCACCCAATTATTTCACACTGCACAACTTCAGCTTCAGGCTTTTTGTTATATATTTTCAGTCTTCAGACTCAACTCGTCTTCTCAGACTGACTTGACAAAACCAGGAGTTTTCCAACAGCTGTTTTCACATGCTGAGTAGGACTCATCTTGACTAGCTAACTAGCTGTAAACTAGTTACATGATACATTGTTATAGATTCAGTTACAGTCCAGCTTGGACACTTATATGTGGATGCATGTAATATGTGACACCATTTAAGAAGTACTATTAATTCTAATTTTGATCGACAGTTCTTTTACTTGTAGTGAAAGTAGAAGAAAGAAGAAGAGGAAAAAAAGAAGAAATTCCCTCAAGGATTTACGCTGTTGGAGGAATAAAAAAAGACACTCTAATGGAGCAGGTTTGTGTGTCTATAGCAGTATATGTTGAGTGTATTTACATGCAAATTACAAAAATAACATCCATC
>NW_019428941.1:0-1393 GCF_002814215.2 Seriola lalandi dorsalis
TTTTCTATTGATTGTCTGTAAAAGTTCATCATCACACTTATTTACTCCACCTCTGCAAACGAACTGAATGAATTGGTTAAACTCTGAAATGCAAGCCTTTAGGGGTGAAAGAGAATGGTGTACATTGAGGATGGTCGCTTTTTGTTTTAAACCAAAAATGAAAAAACCTTTTTTATGTTTCTGTTCTCAGATTTAAAAAAAATGAAAAACAAGAACGTCAAATGGGAAGAAATGGCCCAATTTGGATTTTGACAAGTTGAAGAATAAAGAAAGGATGGATGTAAGGGTAAATATTTCAAAATAAAAGCCAGGAGGGTAGAATGGCCACTCTATAAAAGTGTAAAATTATGCAATCACACACAGACAGTTTGTTTATTATATTTCTCTGGTGTCTGTTGAAACTCGTCTGTAGTCTCGACCGATGATCTGATGATTTTAGAATAAAGGTTGTAGCGTCGGCTACAAGCAACAACCAACAGCAGCTAACGGTGAACATTAGCTCAATCATGTAGCATATGATGAATATGAATATGAATATGAATATGAATATGAATATGAATATGAATGTGAATATGAATATAAATATAAATATAAATATGAAGTGATTTAGTGAAAGGTTGAACAATGATCAGGTAACAGTGGAGACCTCTGCTGGTTACTGTAGACAATATTATCTGGGAAGGACCACACAGTGTATTTCCACATATTAATTAATGAAGCTATTACTTCATGCTACACAAGTAAATAACACACACATCTAATAAAATATTTGTCATGTCTTAAAGCAAAGAAAAAAAGATCTTTGCTTTTATAATGTTACACTTTTATAGAATGGCAATTCTACACTCTTGGCTTTATTTTGAAATATTTACCTTTACTTCTGTGCCACCTGACTACTTTTCTTCGTGCTTCAATTTAACAAGGAACAAGGAATTTGCAAACATCAGAACTGGACTGTTTATTCCAATTTGATGTTCTACTTTTTCATTTTTTAATTGTGACAACAAAAACAGAAAAACTGTTTCCACATTTTTTCATTTTTGGATTAAAACCAAAGAAACAAACTGCCTGAAAGTACGTGGACCTGAAAGAGCAAAGGGTTGATGCTCGGAAGTGTAACTGTGAAGAGATCTCTGGAAACATTAGTATATCAAGAAGCCATGGAGATGTGGTCAGCAGATGACAGATATCTTGTTCTGGACTTCAACCTAACAGGTGGGTGATGATTTCCAACACTCCACCACTAGAGGAACAACAACTGCAGCTTTTATTAAATCAACAAGCAAAGTGTGACTTCTGGCTACAAAAAACACTCCCTTACTTCTGCTTGGTCTCTGAGGAGAGGTGGTTTTGCTGGGCTGTCCCGGTCCAGCGAGCCTTTAGGGTCTTTGGC
>NW_019428942.1:0-1345 GCF_002814215.2 Seriola lalandi dorsalis
ATTTCAGCAGGATTGACTTGATAGGCTGTGGTTTAAGAAAACTGTGCCGGTTAATGTGGGCTCAGAGTAATCACTGGTAATAATAATTGTTTCCATATTCTCTCCCTGGTGACCAGTGTAAACAGAGTTTGAAGTCAACTATGGCACCCACAGTACAGTATTTTAAATCTGCTATTTTTGGCTGCAGCAAGCTAGTTCCACCCCTTGACATGTTTGGATCAAAAATAAAGAGACTGATGTTACAGGTTGAGCATTAATGATATGTTATATAATGTTTGGGAGACTGTTGAACAACTGTTTTAAGTTTGAGCAGCATTTGATTATGTTATGTGGGTTACAACATTAAAACCAGTCAAGCTTGAAGAGTTTGAAGGTTTTAAAGAGGTAGAAATAATATTTAGTATGAAAAAAATAAGGTAAACTCATTTCACGGTGGACTATATAGTGAGTAGTGAGTGATTTCACATGACATCTCTAAATGTTAAATACTGAGCTACAGTCAGCATCCTGTTATCTTAGCTTAGCTTAGCTTAGCTTAACCTAGTTTAGTGTAATGAATGGAAGCAGCTAGCTTTGCTTTGTCCAAACATAAAAAAAAATACTTATTAACATATTACATTTTGTTTTTTAAAGTATATTTTTTTGGGCTTTTATGCCTTTAATGGACAGCACAGTGGAGAGTGACAGGAAACAGGGAGGCAGAGAGAGGGGGAATGACATGCAGTGAAAGGCCATCCGATGCGGGATTCCAACCGGGGCCGACTGCAGCGAGGACTGTAGCCTCTATACATGGGGCGCCTGCTTAAACCACTACGCTACACGATGCCCCTCATTTTGTTTTTTAATTGTAAAAAAACAACAAACTTTAACAACGACAAGTTGTAGTTTTATAGAGTTATGAGCTGACTGGGCATTTGTGAGCTTTACTGTAGCTGTGCTGATAGGACACAACCAGGCTAACTGTTCACCCCTGTTTGCAGTCTTTATGCTAAGCTAAGCTAACTAGCTGCTAGCTGTCGTGTCATATCTGATTCCCAGCATAAAAAACGATTAATTGTTTTTGTAAGTTCTTAGTGTGGGTCAGACTCCAGGTGCTTTCAAACTCAATGTCCCACTTTGTTTCTCAGTCTATCAGCTAAGCTTTGGGAACCTCCCGCAGAGCCACAGAAGACATTATACAGCTGTTTTCACCACACATGTGGTGCTTCTAATGGCATAGAGACTTATCTATGTGAAATCTGTGCAGTGCCATTTAAGATAGGAAAGATAGGAGTCCGTTCTCACAACAACAGTAACCATATATTTGAAACCATTTCACCGTCATTACAGGTATTCCACACATCCC
>NW_019428943.1:0-1026 GCF_002814215.2 Seriola lalandi dorsalis
AACATTAGTATCTGAAGTGTTAGTAGTATTACAGTAGTATATGACGTGTTAGTAGTATTACAGTAGTATCTGACGTGTTACTAGTATTACAGTAGTATTACAGCAGTATCCGACATATTAATGGTTTTACAGTAGTATGACGTGTTAGTAGTATTACAGTAGTATTGCAGTAGTATTACAGACATGTTAGTAGTATTACATTAGTATCTGACGTGTTAGTAGTATTACAGTAGTATCTGATGTGTTAGTAGTATTACAGCAGTATATGACATATTAGTAATATTACAGTAGTATGACATGTTAGTAGTATTACAGTAGTATTGCAGTAGTATTACAGACATGTTAGTAGTATTACAGTATTATTGCAGTAGTATTACAGACATGTTAGTAGTATTACAGTAGTATTACAGCATATTCTGACGTATTAGTAGTATTACAGTAGTATTGCGGTAGTATTGCAGATGTGTTAGTAGTATTACAGTAGTATTACAGTAGTATCTGACGTGTTAGTACTATTACAGTAGTATTACAGCAGTATCTGACGTATTAGTAGTATTACAGTATTATCACAGTAGTATTACAGTAGTATTGCACACGTGTTAGTAGCATTACAGTAGTATTACAGACGTGTTAGTAGTATTACAGTAGTATTGCAGACATGTTAGTAGTATTACAGTAGTATTGCAGTAGTATTACAAATGTGTTAGTAGTATAACAGTAGTATTGCAGATTTGTTAATAGTATTACAGTACTATAACAGAGGTGTTAGTAGTATTACAGTAGTATTACGGTAGTATTACAGAAGTGTTAGTAGTATTACAGTAGTATTACAATAGTATCTGATGTGTTAATAGTATTACAGTAGTATTACAGACATGTTAGTGGTATTACAGTAGTATGACAGTAGTATTGCAGATTTGTTAGTAGTATTACAGTAGTATTACATTAGTATTACAGTAGTATTACAGACATGTTAGGCGTATTACAGTAGTATTGAAGAAGTGTTGATAGTATTACAGTAGTATT
>NW_019428944.1:0-765 GCF_002814215.2 Seriola lalandi dorsalis
CCCTTTTTATTGCTTTTCCCCGATTTCCCTTGAATCTCTTTGTCTTATCCGTTATAGATATTTAGTGCAAAGGGCAAACACTGAAGCAGTGTTCATGGTTAACTTAGAAGGGATGTGGAAACAGGTGCATGTGCACAAACACACACACACACACACACACAAACACACACACACAACTGTCCTAAGCTAGTGTGGGAATAATAATGTTGTATATTTGAATATTAAGGTCGTAGTTATTGTTTGTCACATACAAATGTTGTTTGTCTTCTTTCACTCTGACACTGTGAAAACAGATGAGGTGAAGCAGAGAAATATACTGTACATGTCATGATATGAGCTGAAGAGAAAAAGAGAAACAAAAAGGAAAACATATCTTTAGGGTTTGTGACAGTTGTTATGACATAAGTTGCCAAATTACAGCTATGTATAAGTATAGTCACTCCTTATACACAATGTTGTCTGCTATTCCTTCCTCTTTTCCTTCAGTAAGAACCTTTACACTAGTGGCTCTCTGTCCCCTGGAGAAGGCTGTGTGGATTCGTACTGTGTACAAATCTCTTCTGTTTGGCGTCTTCACTTCATTTTACTGCGTAGTTACCTGATATTTTATAGTAATTATACTAGTACAACCTGTCATTATGCCCATTACTACTTAATTACTACATAATTAACAGCCTGTAAATTAAAGGGTTACCAAAATACCTTGTGGAGTTGTTGACCAGTAGTGGCACTATAGCGTGATGTGTGTGTGTGTGTGTGTGTGTG
>NW_019428945.1:0-1543 GCF_002814215.2 Seriola lalandi dorsalis
TTATGGCATGAAATGTCATGAAAACGTCATAGTATATTAAGGCATAAAAAGTCATAGTATAGTGATTAAAAAAAAGTCATAGTATAGTAAGGCATAAAAAGTCTTAAAAACGTCATAGTATAGTATGGCATAAAAAGTCATAGTATAGTAAGTTATAAAAAAGTCATAGTATAGTAAGGCATAAAAAGTCATAAAAATGTCATAGTATAGTATGGCATAAAAAGTCATAGTATAGTAAGTTATAAAAAAGTCATAGTATAGTAAGGCATAAAAAGTCATACTATAGTAAGGTATGAAAAGTCATAGTATAGTAAGGCATAAAAAGTGATAAAAAAAAGTCAAATTACAGTAAGGCATAAAAAAATCATAAAAAAGTCATAGTATAATAAGGCATAAAAAGTCATAAAAACGTCACAGTATAGTAAGGTATAAAAAGTCATAGTATAGTAAGGCATAAAAAGTCATAAAAACGTCTCAGTATAGTAAGACATAAAAAGTCATTAAAATGTCATAGTACAGTAAGGCATAAAAACGTCATAGTATAGTAAGGCATAAAAAGTCATAAAAACGTGATAGCATAGTACGGTATAAAAAGTCATAAAAAACCATAGTATAGTAAGGCATTAAAAGGTATTAAAAAAGTCAAAGTAGAATAAGGCATAAAAAGTGATAAAAAAAAAGTCATAGTATAGTAAGGCATAAAAAGTTACAAAAATGTCATAGTATAGTAAGGCATAAAAAGTCACAAAAAAGTCATAGTATAGTAAGGCCTAAAGTCATAAAAACATCATAGTATAGTAAGGCATAAAAGGTTATAAAATCGTCATAGGATAGTAAGGCATAAAAGGTCATAAAATCGTCATAGGATAGTAAGGCATAAAAGGTTATAAAATCGTCATAGTACATTAAGGCATAAAAGGTTATAAAAACATCATAGGATAGTAAGGCATAAAAGGTCATAAAATCGTCACAGTACATTTAGGCATAAAGTCATAAAAACATCATAGTATAGTAAGGTATAAAAAGTCATAAAAACATCATAGTATAGCAAGGCATAAAAAGTCATAAAAAAGTAATAGTATAGTAAGGCATAAAAAGTCATAAATACGTCATAGTATAGTAAGGCATAAAAAGTCATAATAAAGTAAGGTTTAAAAAGTCATAGTACAGTAAGGCAGAGAAAGTGATAAAAACGTCATAGTATATAGCAAGGTTTAAAAAGTCATAGTACAGTAAGGTATAAAAAGTGATAAAAAAGACATAGTATTGTAAGGAATAAAAAGTATTAGTATAATAAGGCATAAAAAGTCATAAAAAAGTTATAGTATAGTAAGGCATAGAAAGTCGTATTAACGTCATGGTATAGTAAGGCATAAAACGTCATAGTATAGCAAGGCATAAAAAGTCATAAAAACGCCAAAGTAAAGTAAAGCATAAAAAGTCATAGTATAGTAAGGTATAAAAAGTCATAACATAGTAAATCATAAAACATCATTAAAACGTCGCAGTACAGTAAGGCATAAAAAGTAATAAAAAAGTCATA
>NW_019428946.1:0-1083 GCF_002814215.2 Seriola lalandi dorsalis
TCTGTTTAGTGTTTGTAGCGAAACACTACAACGTTCAGTATAAATAAAACATTTTATACCCATGTAATAGTGTTTGATGTTTTTACAGTTACTTTTTTTATACCAAACATAATGTAAAATTATGTATTAAGTATTATGGAAATGATAAGGTTTAGTACAATGACACTGTAATTTAGGTGATATATGTGCACACAGGTCAAAACAGGGCTAAATTTGGCAGCCGATCAGAGACCTGTGCGTAAAGTTAAGAAGGAAGACATACAATGTACATAAATGTAAAAAAGGAAAATTAGAGACTAGATGCCGTATAAAAGCATTAAAAGCAGACACACAAACACATAATAAAAACAATAGAGAAACGATGAAGGGACGATAAATAGTCAACATCACATAAAAGCAACTCTATAAAAAATGGGTTTTCATTGACTGACTCATGTCCCTGACTCAGACTTATTTCCTCCTTCCTAAGTGTTTTCAACTCTGTGTGTGTGTGTGTGTGTGGTGCAGATTTCAGGTGTGTTTTGCAGTTTGGAAAAAACAGTTTTCCCAGTGATTGTAAGATTTAAGTCTTTAGACAACGTGTCTAATGTAAGAAAAAGTGTGTAATGTTTTTGCAAGTGTGTGTGTGTGTAGAACTGAAAACAAAGTGTAAAGTAGAAAATGTGTTTGTACTTTCAGTTCCTTTGTTTGAGGCATGGCTTCAGAAGTTAAGGTTTTGCTGCTTTGGTCTAAGTATTCACTTTTAGTGTGTAAACGATCCCAAAAAACTTAAAACCCTTCCAGGCCAGGTGCATTTCATGGAGGAGTGATCAGTGAATGCGTCCTACCCGAGACACACTGAGGACATTGAGATCTGATCACTCAGACCACATTCGGAGGTGGTCTGGACTCTGGACCACATGTGGACACATTCTTTGAGCAGTGTGAACGTGAATGTGTCCTGGACCACACTGAAGGACCAGCTCCTCTACTGACGTCCTCCGTCACAGTCTGATGAATTCACTCAACCCCTCTCTCTCTCTCACTCATACAAACAGGCAAATGACAACTGACCCTTCAGTCGATTGGCTAGAAACAACAACA
>NW_019428947.1:0-1359 GCF_002814215.2 Seriola lalandi dorsalis
ATTAAATGTTGCAGGTATTAACTTCAAATGCAGCTACAAAGTTTTAATTCAACCCTCAGATCTTCTTTCTTCTTGTTAATCTTGTGCAGATGTTTTTTCTTTTCTTTGCCCCACATGTTCTCACTGATTCACTTCTTCATTCAATCACTCAGTCATATGTCATTTACTGTCTCTCTCTGTTCAGGGTCACAGGAGGACATGAGTATATATCCCATCATGCACTGGTCGGACTGATTATAATGAGATTGACAAATGACTCACAAATAACTAATGATCAGATTTTTATATTGTGAACAAAACATGAATGTTCTGTCGATTTCTTATTTCTCATTAAAATCAAACAGGAAAACAATGAGGATTGAAGAAATGTCGTCCAGGCAGGAAGAGAAGTTGTTTAATGACCTTCTGTAACTTTCTAATGATAAACTACAGGATTGTGGCAGATCTGTAACAGAGAAACGATCCATCTTCAGATCTGATTTCTGAATGTTTCTAACTGTGAGATCACACACACAGTGAGCAGCTGTGAAAATCAATGCAACTCCAACAAAATTAAACAAGTTGTACAACCTTTCTCCAACATGCAATGATTTATTCTTCAAATAGTTTTACATATTTAGGATTATTTCAAGTTTGTTTTCATGTGATATCACAAAAGGAAATATCTTGAGTTTTGTTTTGTAAATAAAAGTTGAAGAGCAGATACTGAGATTTAGATAAACTGTGTTCTGAAAACAGACCAAAAGAGTTTCAGGAAGAAATTTGTTGCTTTGAAAACTAGAATGAAGTTTAAACCATCAATAGGTCAAGATGAAGTAATGTGCTGCTTTATGATATACATACAAATATACTGTAATTCACACTGAGTTTTCTAAAATGACGATTATCAGAAACGGAAACAAAATCATAAAATAAATCTCATTTCCTGTCCCAAAAAAAATCTAAGTAAAAACTGCTGCTGATTTATTTACACATCATTTAAAGTAGCATCCATAAGATGTACATTTGATAAACCTATATCTCACCATTATGAACTGGACATTTAGCGTTCATGTCATTGACCAAGTAGACCGATACAAAAATGACAAATAATGTATGAAGAGGCAGTGTAATTAAATACTTAATTAAAATAAATCTCTATTAAAAAATCTGTTTCCAAAGAATAAAACTACAGATCCAAAACTCATCAAATGACACAAGAAGATCAAAAAGTAAAACTGCTGATGAACAAACTGTCACAGAAGTGAAACAGTCAGAGCATCAGGACAGTGGATATAAACTACTATACAATGTTGTTTGACTCAAAACAAGATGCTGAGAACCAGGATAATGAACAGCTCTGATTTGTAAAGTTTGTCT
>NW_019428948.1:0-1010 GCF_002814215.2 Seriola lalandi dorsalis
TGAACGTCTTGAGTGCCTTTGCCCATAATATCAATAAGTAGCAACTGACAGTAAGTCATTTGACAATTTGGATTTCTTCATTGCAAACAATAAAATTATCTTTTGTAATAAGAAGTGCTGCTAACACTCCAGGGTGCAAAAAATGCATTGCAAGCCATGGTTCAGTACAGCTGGGTCTGAATTTTCTTGAGAAGCAGTGCAGCTAGCCGGGCCAAGGGCCAAGCCTGGTAGCCTGCTCTCTCCCGTTCAGCAGCTTAACCATAAGAGCAAAGAGAATAGATTTATTGTGAAAGGTCACTGCACTGTATGCCAATGGAGCGAAAGCTCAGAAGGGCAGTTAACCCACTGCACATAATTGGACACAAGAAACAGGTAACATGTGCTAAATTCTCAGTGTTATTGTAGCTGCAGCCCTGAAAGTGTCCGAGTGTTTCCAGTGATATGATCGTCTCACCATCAACACGATCTGGCATTCAGTGTAATGCCATAGCTGAACTTGTGCTCATCTGATGAAGTTTGGCTGCGAACACCGAGGTGTGGAATATGCAGAGAGTAAGAAAAGTGGATAAAGAGCCATGTCACTACTGGAGCAGCCCCTACAGGTTCCTCCCAACTGGCTCAGCACTGATATTTAAGCATGTAGAGATGAGAGGATATGTCTATCAAAGCCTTGTCAGAAGGTGAAGTCAGGAGCATACTTTACATTAATTGGTGGTCCCAAACATTTTTTATAAATGGTGATGACACACCTTCCAATAACACGTTTAACAACAAAGCTAAACATATGCATGTAATACTGACAGAGGAAAAAGGTGAAGAAAAGCATGAATTCTAAATTCTAAAGGTTACATAAAAAAAACTTTCAACTTCTCAAATTTTCAGCATGAAATTTTGGGCATGTTCGTGTGTGCAGTTTTGAGGCTGTGCTGATGTTCTTTATGCAGTTGATGTGTGGTTGAAAACATATTCTATGCAGCAGAATTGTAGCCCTGTGAAAGGCTCATTTTCTG
>NW_019428949.1:0-1266 GCF_002814215.2 Seriola lalandi dorsalis
CAGCTCAGTTTCTAATCAAACATTAGCAAAAGCTTGTCAGTCAACTGTAATTATAACTGTTAATAAACCAGTAACAAATGTTCTACAACTTGTTCTACAAATGTAACTACAAGAGTGTAAGCTGAGCAGGATGTGTGAAGAAAATATGTTTCAAAACATGAGAACTTGGAGAATACGACGTGAGAACTTGAAGAATACGACGTAAGAACTTGGAGAATACGACGTGAAAACTTGGAGAATACGATGTGAGAACTTGAAAAATACGATGTGAGAACTTGGAGAATACGACGTGAGAACTTGAAAAATACGATGTGAGAACTTGGAGAATACGATGTGAGAACTTGGAGAATACGACGTGAGAACTCTGAGAATACGACGTGAGAACTTGGAGAATACGACGTAAGAACTTGGAGAATACGATGTGAGAACTTGGAGAATATGATGTGAGAACTTGGAAAATACGACATGAGAACTTGGAGAATACGATGTGAGAACTTGGAGAATATGATGTGAGAACTTGGAGAATATGACGTGAGAACTTGGAAAATACGATGTGAGAACTTGGAGAATACGACGTGAGAACTTGGAGAATGAGAACTTGGAGAATACGATGTGAGAACTTGGAGAATACGATGTGAGAACTTGGAGAATATGAGAACTTGGAGAATATGAGAACTTGGAAAATACGATGTGAGAACTTGGAGAATACGATGTGAGAACTTGGAGAATACGACGTGAGAACTTGGAGAATACGACGTGAGAACTTGGAGAATATGAGAACTTGGAGAATATGAGAACTTGGAGAATATGCGGCGAGAACCACAGCTCTGTCATTACATCCTGTGGAGTCGGTCAGTGGGAGTTCACAGATATTCTCTCTCGCAACACTTCTCTTCTTCTTGTTGATGAATATTACAAAACTTAGAGCCTTTTCTGCTCCATCACTTGCACAGCTGTGGGTTTTACAACACATTTATGTACAAGAAGAAGAAGAAGGGAGGCGGCAGAGCACATCAGTGAACTTGCCGTGACAGCAACGAGATACTGAACTGCTAATTTTACCATTGACGAGCCAACCTTTCTTATCAGCACAGATACAGTATCTCCACAGTGTAGCGACTGTGACGGGAAGTAAGAGAGCGAGAAGATGGAACCGCCCTTGACTGAAATAAAAACCCACCTGCAACCAGCAGAGATACAGTCTCAAAGCTGAAAAGTTGTCCAGAGATGTCATCATACAGTCATCCAGTTCATCCAGATCATTCA
>NW_019428950.1:0-1243 GCF_002814215.2 Seriola lalandi dorsalis
CCCTGTTTTTTAGCCTGTATTTGTTTAAATTTTGGGAAATTAAGTTAACTGAATTAGCAATTAGCAGTTCCTTTTTAAAGTGCATCAGTGGTTGTACAGACAGATATTACTGTATTACTTAAATACTTAATACTGTAATACTTAAAACGTGATCATTCTGAGGCAGGTTCTGCAGTTATAAGGAGTGTCTTTTTCCTATGAGCGGATCAATGAACGGTGTGCTTGAAATAGGCATCGGAAATAATGACACTCTTAAAGTGTGAGTCATGCTAAATCTTAAAAACTTTTCACACAAACTGTGGCAGTTAATTACCTAGTTTAATTGCCTTAATTAGCTGCCCACCACTGACACCACTGCCCCTCAAGAGAACCTCTGCAGTATAACCTGACTTTTTGTGGATGCGAACTGCGCTAATGGTACAAAGGTGGGTCAAATTATAACCCAAATATACTGGCAAAACTGGACCAGAATGGTGTGTATATTCTAAGCAGACTCATGTGGAGTCATAGGAGTGTAAAAGAATAAGAAAATACATAAGGAAATAGAAACAGAGATAAATAAAGGAATAAATATGTAAATTAAAAAATGCGGAAATATAAAGAGAATTATGTAAAAGAGTAAGGAAATGCTTTTATCTTTTACTTTTCCCTT
The DNA here is from genome assembly GCF_002814215.2 of Seriola lalandi dorsalis. Taxonomy (NCBI): domain Eukaryota; kingdom Metazoa; phylum Chordata; class Actinopteri; order Carangiformes; family Carangidae; genus Seriola; species Seriola lalandi. The sequence continues at coordinate 653 of NW_019428950.1, forward strand.
AATGCTTTTGCTATTCCTTGACAGGCCAAGCTGTCAACCAAATGGCTTTGGGCAGGAAAAACAAAAAGCAAAAGCAATAGGTAAAAGCAAAAGCAATAGGTAAAAGCAAAAGCAATAGGTAAAAGCAAAATCAATAAGTTAAAGCAAAGGCAACAGGTAAGAGCAAAAGTAATAGGTAAAAGCAAAAGCAATGGGGAGAAGCAAAGGCAAAAGATAAAAGCCTGTTTCTTATTCTTTTATATATTTTTCTTTATATTTCTCCATTTTTAATTTACTTATTCATTCCTTTATTTATTCCTTTTTAAATTTCCACATTTATTTTCTTATTCTTTCACAAATATATTCTTTTTTATGGTACTACTATGACTCCATAGACTCAAGCTGCAAAATCACTGATGTGAAACTTGAAAACTGTTTTGCAAAGTGCGTAGACCCACAGAGAGGCTCTGAGCAGCCAGCGGCTCCTCACAGAAGCCCCCCCGACCTGCACTCTCACCGGGCACACACACAAGCAGCACCCGCAGCATTTCGGTCAGTCGTTTTATCATCAGGGGCCACGTGCAGAGTAACTGACCGGGGGAGAGGCTCTGT
>NW_019428951.1:0-1285 GCF_002814215.2 Seriola lalandi dorsalis
AACAGCTTAACCGGAGGCAGTGAAAGCCCCACAGTCAGCAAACATTCAATATCCATCTCCTTTGTAGCCAGCAGACCATAATCATTTCTGTTCTGGGGGTGCGTGACAAATAGAATCGATCGTCATAATTTCATTTCATTCAGCAGCAGCCATCTGTTCACTCTGTCAATGTTACCAGCTATAATCATTATCACACTCTTAGCAAGGATGCAGCAGAAAGGGCTGCTTTCCACAAGCACAGATAACATGTCCGGAGGTAGCAGGGACGTGATGGGTGACGACCGCAAAACCAACAAAATGGGCTTAAAATGGACGGGTGGCACACGACTCATGCCTCTGACACTCAGTTCCCGTAATGTAACACTTGTTCTTAGTGTGATACATACAAGGGGTCTTGGATCCCCAAATTAATGGCTAGAAAGCATGCAGTGTTCCTTCTGCCATCATAATTGGCACAAATGGGGCGTTGTGTAGCGTAGTGGTCTAAGCAGGCGCCCCATGTGTAGAGGCTGCAGTCCTCGCTGCAGTCGGCCCCGGCTCGGGTCCCGCATCAGACGGCCCTTTACTGCATGTCATTCCCCCTCTCTGCCTCCCTATTTCCTGTCTCTCTACTGTGTGCTATCAAATAAAGGCATAAAAGCCCAAAAAATATACTTTAAAAAAAAAATTTTTTTATGTGAAATTATTTTTATCATTTTTTCATACTTCCTTAGGTTGTGTTCCACTACATAGCTATCATGGGCTACTTGATTAGCCTCAGGTCATGAGTCCTATATTATTAATACATGATTTAACTACCTACCTACCTGTGACCTTAATCATTTACAGACAGTTTCCAGTGCTGAACTGCAAACAGCATCATGCAGGGCTCTTTATAGAAAATACCAAACTTCTTCCATTTTTTAAACTAATTATTATTTTTAGTCATTAATTATTATTTTAATGTATATGGGATGAGTAATTGTTTTCAGTGGGTCAACATGTACTGTATGTATTTCACACACTGCTTCTTCTTATGTTACATAGTAACTAATTGGATTTGCCTACAGTCACTGTTGTTGACAGTGAATTACAGACACTATAGTCTTACATAATGCTCATTTACACATCCAGCAAATTCACACCACTGAATTTCATTAGACCAGGACTCGTAACATGTGGAGGAAAGTGTTTATAGACATAAAGCAGGTGAAGCCAGGGCATGTTAGCTGTGAAACAACAGCAATGTACTGTGAGTACAAACACTGCACATTTGCACTCAACCATGTACAAAAATGTATTGTGA
>NW_019428952.1:0-1293 GCF_002814215.2 Seriola lalandi dorsalis
TCAAAGTTAAACGTAGAACTAGAAATAAAAAACTGAAGAGAGAAATACATAGCATAAAAGTAATGACCAGCTTCAGACATTCTGCAAAAAGTAAAATAAAAATAAAATAAAATAAAATAAAATAAAAATGAAAACTCCTTTTTTCGACCAAATCATCCAAATAAATGTTAAATGAGCAAATTTTATCTTGTGAAATTCATAAATCTCATAAATGTTCACATCAATAATCAATAGTCCTCTCTCCACAATATGATCTTACATTATAATATTATATTATAATACTGTAATATTGTACATTATAAAGGCTAATAGCAGCTCTGTTTGTGTTGTAATGTTTTAGATACTGTATGTGTAATTTTGTACTGTAAGTTAATTTTTAAATGAGTAAAAATAGGAATAAAATCCAAACATACAGTATATAATATAATTATACATATAATAAATGAAATATAACTTACAGTATTCATTGTCACTCACGTCTAACTCAAAATATTGTGATATGTGGCTGGTGGCACCTGCTGTGGTCACTGATGGTTAACAGTTTATTGTGTTGTCCAGGTAACGGCAGCATCGTAAAGATTTTCTGTTCTTATACACTTCTATGGATTTGAATTTTTCACTGATAACCGAGGCTTAGTGTCCTGTGAGACTTCAAGCTAAATACTCTCCCAGTACATCCCAGTGTTTACAACCAGTGATTTCCTGCAGGTATAAGCATGAGGGAGGAGAAATCTGATCCGACACAGAGGGCCTCTTCTGAATAAACTCAAAGCAACAGTAGCGTACCTGTGCAACTGCAGACAGTGGCATCCCTCACCTCAGTCAGGCCTGAGGCTACAGAGTCAGAGTAAAGGCATTTCCCCCCCTGAACCTAAAATAGGCTGCAGGACAATATTTGTTCAGTTTCATTTTTTAGGGGAAGTAAAATAAAATGCAGCGCGTCCTGACCCTGCATTAATGACTAAAAGTCATTAAAAGTCACCTGAGAAGGACGGAAGTGGAGGAGGGTGGAATAACTCATTAAAAGCACCAGGAAAAGTGATCTGTGTGTCTCTCCATCACTCACCCCTCTGCCTCCTTTCTCCACTTTTACTTTTCTGCACATTCACAGGTGTAGTTTTACAGGGAGATGAGGAGAGGTGTCACCTCCACCTATTTCCTGACAGATGCTTAGCAACAATCCTCAGACTCACAGGATCACAGCAACATTTAAAGAAGTCAAAGCATCTTAATTCAGTATTTATAGTGATACCCTATCATTACCCTAAAGCCTCTATATGTTAGGTTAGGTTA
>NW_019428953.1:0-1072 GCF_002814215.2 Seriola lalandi dorsalis
GAGGGAGGGAGAGAGACAGAGAGACAGAGAGGGAGAGAGAGAGGGAGAGAGGGAGACAGAGAGGGAGAGGGAGGGAGAGAGACAGAGAGACAGAGAGGGAGAGAGAGAGGGAGGGAGAGAGACAGAGAGACAGAGAGGGAGAGAGAGAGGGAGAGAGGGAGACAGAGAGGGAGAGGGAGAGGGAGGGAGAGAGACAGAGAGGGAGGGAGAGAGACAGAGAGACAGAGAGGGAGAGAGAGAGGGAGGGAGAGAGACAGAGAGACAGAGAGGGAGAGAGAGAGAGAGGGAGAGAGGGAGAGAGACAGAGAGACAGAGAGGGAGAGAGGGAGAGAGGGAGAGAGACAGAGAGGGAGGGAGAGAGACAGAGAGACAGAGAGGGAGAGAGAGAGGGAGGGAGAGAGACAGAGAGACAGAGAGGGAGAGAGAGAGAGAGGGAGAGAGGGAGAGAGAGAGAGAGACAGAGAGGGAGAGAGACAGAGGGAGAGAGAGGGAGAGAGAGAGGGAGACAGAGAGGGAGAGAGAGAGAGAGGGAGAGAGGGAGAGAGAGAGAGAGAGGGAGAGAGAGGGAGAGAGGGAGGCTGCAGGAAGAAGAGAAACATCTCACTCTAACGAAGCGTTCAGCAGCTGATGGACGATGAAACTAACGACAGGAGTGTTCATTAAAAACTGGGTGGAGGTGTTGCAGCTGACGGAGAGATGAGAGAGGAGTTGAACAGGAGGATCCAGGTTGTACACATGAGATGAAAGGATCAAACAAACAGATATCAGATATCAGTGTGGTTTCTGTGTCACAGTTCATCTGAAGTAGAGACATGTTGACTCACCTCCCTCTGAGCGTGAAGAGCGTTTCCTCTGCATCATCCAGAGGACTGAGATATAAGGAGAGTCCCACACACTGAAGTCTTCATCAGACTGTTTGAAGAGCTCAGGTCTAAACAATTCTTCACAACAGCTCTTAGCACTTTGCTGAGGCTTCGTCCACACCTCTGTTTTTATTGTACGAGGAAAAAGATCTCCATCCAGACCAACACAACTGAAAACACACATCACATGACCATCACCTGCACTGAGC
>NW_019428954.1:0-1295 GCF_002814215.2 Seriola lalandi dorsalis
TCTAACATTTCCTCAGCTTGTTTCTCTGATAACTTCAGATCCAGACGTCCGACGACTAAAATCCTTCATCTGGTTCAAATATAGAGCTGAAAACCACCAAGGTGTAAAAAGTGCATGTGGCCTAAAAGTAGATAAAAGTCAATTTTGAGCGTCTGTCAGACAAACACACAGACACATGATCATAGAGGATATGATGTCATTGACAGGCGACCGATGAAACGTTACCATGATTGAAATCACAGATTTCTCTGGTTTGAGAATTGATGGAAACATTTGTGATAATGTAAGAACACAACTCAACAACATATAGAACATCTACTTCTTTTTAGACATTTTAATGTGGAAAAGTTACAGATTGTAACCGTATTATACATATATATATCTATATATATATAGATATATATATATTTATATATTATGACAGTGGGACATTCAACTGTTTAGCGCAGCCACCGGCAGAAACATAAATTGAAGCCTGTCAGTGTGTCACTAAAGATGTTTTTATTATTAGGCTGAGGTACAGGTTACAAAAATATTTAAAAATAATGTTATCTAATAATATAGTATAGCACGTTTACACAGGATTTGAAAAACAAGTTACCAAACCAAGGAAAAACCACACTGGATGACACAAACAAACGCGCTGGCAATTAATCTCCTTCAGAGAGAAGATGACGAAAACCAAACAATCAAGAAGCATCATTCATCGTTTTGCTCAACATCAGTGGAGACTCAATGAATCATGCCGCAAAGTTGGAGCCTGTTATTTTTCAGTGGGATGCATGTGATTGACTATTCAAGGCGTCGTAGCTGACAGTGTACTGCACATTACCTGGTCTAACACCTGTGTCTGTAGGCCTTTTCACACTGATTCTGACTGTCACTGTAGGGACAGTAGGTGTTACTAATGTCTCTAACAATAGCTGTGTTCTACCATGACAGTGTGATAGTGTGACAGCATGCACAATACCACAGCTCTTAAATTCAAACAGCTAAATGGAATTCAGCCATCATTGACTTCACAATTCAGACCTGTGCTTTTCCTCCTGTCATGAGGCACAGTGTCCTGTTGCTACAGAATTCAAGAATCAAGAATGACATTTTTCAACTCAAAAACAGCCCCTTGTCTACTGTTGTTTGAATACAAATATAATATAAATTTCAAGATTCATGTCCTCTGCCTCCATTTAGTTCATCACTGGTTCCACTTCATTTCCAGTCTGTTCCTAAGTGGCAGTGCATCCAATTAAAGCTTTTCAGGAAAAACAATGGCTGCTAATGTTGCTGTAAATAAG
>NW_019428955.1:0-1136 GCF_002814215.2 Seriola lalandi dorsalis
ATTATGTTTTATGGTCACAATGTCATCTATGCCACTTTCTGTTTTGTCAACAATAAAAATAAATGCTTAATTTAATTTCTCTGGTATTTATATGTGTAGGTTATAAGTGCAAAAACAGTACCTCTCGAAAATCATTGGCTACTATAAATAATCATAATCATAATTATCTACAGAATAATCAGAAGAAAATGCATTAACATCCATCTAAATGAAAAGCTGGACTGCAGACAATATATCTTAATTAACAATACCATATAATTAGCTAAAATGTACAGGTGTAAGGCCTTAAAACGAGACAATAGGAAAAATAAACAAAAAACAGTCTACAAGGGAAAATGCAGGGGTAAAATATCAAAGATAATGAAAGAGAAAATAAAATAAAATAAAGATAGGCCTAAATAAAATAAAAAATTAGGAAAACATAGGCTAGGTACCAGAGAAGTAAAAAAATAAAACACCTTATTTGTGGCAAGTCAAATTAAAGCACATTATCATACACAGAGGTCATTCAATTTATTAAACAGAAATAGTTGGAAAATATTTTATTTCTGGAGTCACTTGCTGGTATTTTAGTTCGTTCTGCGGCTGTAATGTCCCGCTATGACAACGAGAGGGCACACAAACCTCATGAGTGCTCTTATTTTGAAATATACAATACGACATTAACAGAAATGCAGACGTTTATTTTGAAAATAACGAAGCGGAAAAGGAGTTGACGCAGTTGGTTGTTGTCAGTAGCAGTGATCGAATCACACGGAGACCGAAGACGCCACAAAGCCCACCGTGTCCCCGCAGAGCAACGGTACATTGACGGTAAATAAACGTTTTTGTGCGTTAACTCTCGTGCTTATATAAGAAGCTCATATATCTAGACAGAGGCTGGTTAACAACGGGGAGCTTTGTGTGTGCGTGTGTGTGTGGTTGTGTTGCTCTCAGTTGTGTGTCATGGGGATAATTTGTTGTGCTAACATTGATTTAAATACTGCGGCGATGTGGTTTAATGAAGCGGGACTTCAGTACGTCTCTGTATGAATCTATACAACAGAGCTAACGTTCATTAACATTAGCATATACTGCCACATTAGCGGGTTAGCTAATGTATTTTAGCCTTTATGTTAGCTAAAGGGGGTTAGCTT
>NW_019428956.1:0-1766 GCF_002814215.2 Seriola lalandi dorsalis
ACTATGAGAGACAGAACGGGGGGAAAGAATCCAGGAAATCACATTGTAGGATTTTTTAATGAATTAATTGGTAAATTCCATGGTAAAATAAGTATTTGGTCACCTACAAACAAGCAAGATTTCTGGCTCTCACAGACCTGTAACTTCTTCCCTAAGAGGCTCCTCTGTCCTCCACTCGTTACCTGTATTAATGGCACCTGTTTGAACTCGTTATCAGTATAAAAGACACCTGTCCACAACCTCAAACAGTCACACTCCAAACTCCACTATGGCCAAGACCAAAGAGCTGTCAAAGGACACCAGAAACAAAATTGCAGACCTGCACCAGGCTGGGAAGACTGAATCTGCAATAGGTAAGCAGCTCGGTGTGAAGAAATCAACTGTGGGAGCAATTATTAGAAAATGGAAGACATACAAGACCACTGATAATCTGGGGGGGGCCTAGTGAATGACCTGCAGAGAGCTGAGACCAAAGTAACAAAGGCTACCATCAGTAACACACTACGCCGCCAGGGACTCAAATCCTGCAGTGCCAGACGTGTTCCCCTGCATAAAACCAGTACATGTCCAGGCCCGTCTGAAGTTTGCTAGAGAGCATTTTGATGATCCTGAAGAGGATTGGGAGAATGTCATATGGTCAGATGAAACTCAACTTGTTGTGTTTGGAGGAGAAAGAATGCTGAGTTGCATCCAAAGAACACCATACCTACTGTGAAGCATGGGGGTGGAAACATCAAGCTTTGGGGCTGTTTTTCTGCAAAGGGACCAGGATGACTGATCCGTGTAAAGGAAAGAATGAATCGGGCCATGTATCGTGAGATTTTGAGTGAAAACCTCCCAACAGCAAGGACATTGAAGATGAAACGTGGCTGGGTCTTTCAGCATAACAATGATCCCAAACACACCGCCCGGGCAACAAAGGAGAGGCTTCGTAAGAAGCATTTCAAGGTCCTGGAGTGGCCTAGCCAGTCTTCAGATCTCAACCCCATAGAAACTCTTTGGAGGGAGTTGAAAGTCCATGTTGCCCAGCGACAGCCCCAAAACATCACTGCTCTAGAGATCTGCATGGAGGAATGGGCCAAAATACCAGCAACAGTGTGTGAAAATCTTGTGAAGACTTACAGAAAACATTTGACCTCTTTCATTGCCAACAAAGGGTATATAACAAAGTATAGACATGAACGTTTGTTATTGACCAAATACTTATTTTCCACCATAATTTGCAAATAAATTCCTTAAAAATCAGACCATGTGATTTTCAGGATTTTTTTATTTATTTATTTATTTATTTATTTATTTATTTATTTTTTTTTTTTTCCTGCACATGAGATATCAAAATGCATAAAGACATAAGTACAATTACTTCTCAAATGAAAATGTCAGCACTAGCAATGATAAAATAAATCAAGCAGACATCACATCAACTTACCTCATTTATGCTTCCACTATCTCTATATTTTCTAATCTAATGCAGCGTAATACAAATAAACATTCAAAAGCCATGCAACAGTAAATGCTAACCAAATAACTGCTATAATAACCAAATAAAATAACACAAGGTTTGAAAGTCCATTTTTTAACTCACAGTGGTTCTCATTGTTCTCAGTGGTTTGGAGGGAGAGGGCTCTGCAGACCAGTGGGGTGGGATGACAGGATATTTGAGGTGAGGCAGGGTATTAAACTTGTGATTGGACAACAAAGAAATACAATGCATCTCTACAGGAGCTGAAGTTTTCAAAGCAATTTTTTTTTTTTTTTTTTTAAAA
>NW_019428957.1:0-1251 GCF_002814215.2 Seriola lalandi dorsalis
GTCATCTTTTGCTGTAGAGTATCTTTGATAGTTAGTTAGTTTAGCGTGCTAGCCTGCTAACATTTGCTACGTAGCACTGACGTTGATGTTTTGGTGGTTGAACTTCTGTCTGACTTTCTGACGTTACATTGACGTCCGGTGCATGCTGGGAAATCTGAGGCTGATGGGGAATGTCATTAGTTTTTAAGGTATTTGCTAATAAAACAAAGTGTCAGACAAATTTAAACCTGACGACGCTGCTGGATGATGATATGACCGAAATATCTCAACAACTGTCGGACGGCTTGCCATGAAATTTTACGTAGATAATCCGTGTGGCACCCAGAGGGTTAACCTTAAACTTTAGCGACCCTTTGACCTTTTTCCATGTCGCACCAGCAGGTCAAAGTTTCCACATAATTAGTGAAATATCTAAACGCTAACTTGATGGATTGGCACAGAAACCCCACGAGGTCAAGTGTTCCACATTTCCAGTAAAATATCCCATCATGCATTGGATGAATTTGGTTCATGCTGACTCCCGATGACTTTGTTGAACCTCTGACGTTCCCCTCCGGCGCCACCGTGAGGTTAGCATTTGCAGTTGTAGGTGAAATATCTCAACATTTATCTGCAGAGACGTTCACGTTCACGTTGCCTTCAGGAGGAGTCGTAATCTCCAGTGTCTCTTCTTTTCACTGCAGCATCTGAACATTAGTTATTTATGTATTTGAGTTGAACCAGCTTGTGTCTGAAAATCATGAGCAGCACAAATTAAACTGCAGTTTGTAAACAGCTGAGCTTGACGTGGCACCAGGTTCCCATAGTCGCTTTCACTTCCTTTAAAAACCAGAGTGCTTTTTTGGTGAGGAACATTTCAGTTCCGTACTTTTTCTTGGTTTGGTGTTTTAAAAAGAAAATGTCGCGATGACCTTGAGATGACACTGAACAACTTCCACTTCCAGATTATTTCACCTTGAGTAATGAGCTCACAGCAGCGTTCTCCCTTTTCTATTAGTCACAGCGCAGGGCGGATCCGGTCAGGATGAAAATATTTCAGCCTTTAGCCAGAGTTTGCTCCTCACACAGGTTTTATTTGTTTAGCAGCCAAACTTTTCCTGGAACTTCTGCTGGAAAGAATGAACGAACGAACGAATGAATAAATGAATGCAGCTTCAGTCCAGAGCAACTGTGAGCGAGTTGTGTTTGAGTTCAGTCCGAAAACCAAAAATTCATCAACACTTTATAATAAAGTAAAATAAAATACTGGTA
>NW_019428958.1:0-1093 GCF_002814215.2 Seriola lalandi dorsalis
TAGCAACTATCTAGCAACCACTTGGAGTCATCACTGCAACCACCAAAGAATGACTGATTAACACCATAGCAACCATCTGGAACGCCCTGGTAACTGCAGTGTGAAGATCAGGATTTTTGAGGACAGTACTGATATTTAATAATACACTGTTAAAAACAGTATATCAGCCAATATTAACTGTAACTAAGAGATGTGGTGGGTCGGATCTTTTAGTGTAAAAGGAAGCATTTTGCTGACCTCTGGTGGACAAGCTACTGTATTTTAAATTCTTGACATTTATTAGCTGACATATACACCAATCTGCAGTGAGCTAATATCTCTACTAGCAACACCTTGCAAACACCTAGCAACCACGAGGATCCCCACAGCAACCATATGGAAATGCCCCGATAACAACCTGTTATCACCACCACTTAGAAACATCATAGCAACCAAATAGAAACGGCTGCAACCTGTTGCCAAAGTAGCATCAGTCAGAAACCTCCTAGCTCTTCACTGCTAACACTAACACCAACCCTTATTACCAGGTGGCATTTTGCTGCTAATGTCATTAATTCAGTTTGTTGTATCAGTGTCATTGTTGTTACTTTCAGTATCAAGGTTCTTTGCTGTTATATTATAGTTAGCATCATAGCTTTTTAGCCTTGATGTAGTTACTCCAGTCAGTGACATCAGAATGACATCATACCGATGAACTCCTGTCGCAGTCGGTCCCTCTTCCTCAGGTCTTCCTGTCCCAGCACCAGCATATTGACGACACTCATCAGCGTCACCATGTAGGCGGCGTTGTCGGTACCGTGAAACTCATTCAAGATCACGCTGAAGCGGTACTGCTGCTTCTTCAGACTCTGAACACAAACAGGAAAAAGACAAACTGAGGTAAAACTGAAGCTCTGACATTATTCAGTTTTTCTGACTTCATCTTTGAAACTGAACATCTGCAGTTTCAGAAGAAGACTTTATCACATTCATAGAGGAACGTGAAGCTTCGTTAAGATTGGGTTAATAAATGTTTAACGATGAGGATGTTGTCCAGAGGAGCTGCAGCACATGAATCAACCTCAGGAAGGATTCTCCTCTGGTCTCCTCGGTT
>NW_019428959.1:0-1300 GCF_002814215.2 Seriola lalandi dorsalis
TCTCTCTCTCTCTCTCTCTCTCTCTCTCTCTCTCTCTCTCTCTCTCTCTCTCTCTCTCTCTCCCTTTGCCAATTCAACCCACACTCGGCTTGAACCGGGCCTGCTCGCTGTGTGTCAAGAATAAAAGCAGCAGTGCACATTTCAGAGTTAAATGGGATTATTTAGCAACTGCTTTTATCCCCTTTCTTCCTCCCCTTTCTGGTGCTGCACTCATAGCCTGTAGTCTTTTGTGGAATCAAGGTGGTTGGAGGGGAACGGTGGAAGTCAGAAATACCAAAGAGGAAAGGGCCTTAGCTGTAAAAAGAATAACAGGGTGGGATTGGAGCTGAAGCTAGAATCGGAGGTGAAACGTATTATTTGCTTCAGCCAATCTGTGTTTCTGTCTTTCTCTCTCTGTGTGACTGAGGCTCTGTAATTGGCTTGCTGCAGGAGTCCCAGAGGTAAGCAGTAGCCAAATCGGTATTCACATGAGAAAGGCTGCAGCCGCCGACTGTTTTCTCTCCTGCTCTTTCACATTCTCTCCATCTTCCAGCACCTAATCTTTTTCTTTCTGATACGAGGGAGAAACAGCGTCAAGTGCCAGTTAAAAAAAAAAAAAATCAAGCACAAGGATCTTAAAAAACTTGGATTGGACCGTTTCCTTTAATGTGACAGGAAAGAGATTATTGATGTGAGGGTTGAGGGGGTGATGTTGCTGCAGATGTCTTTTTGTAGTCTACAGTGCTCACGCAATGGGTGGAGCAGCTTTCCCACTGCTCACAGCTGCTATACTACACAACTGCTTTGACTATAAATAAACCAGGTCGAGAATCCCTCAATCGAACCAGTATTAATTTACATTGTTAACCATAATCTGAAGTTTTGCAATTGGAGAATGAACGGGCTGAAACGGAGAGAAGGGAAACTCCTGTGGAAGCTGGACGCCAGGCTGTTTTGACGAGAAGATAAAGCGCTGAAAATATTCTGAATGAAGAAAACATTTTAACAGCTTTTTAGATTGTTCCTGTGTCACACACAGCAGCACATCACTCGGCTAGTGTGACGTTGCTCCTAGCTGCATCTCCCAACTGGTAGCTTAACTGATCCGAATTTACTGCAGGTAATACAGCGACTGTGCATGACCACCTCACACAACCCCACGTCAAATAACCCAAACTATCAATTAAAGACTGAGCCCGAACTAAACTGCTAGGTTTGACACACTATTATATTTTAGTCATTGCTCTTTCTTAGAGATACTCTTGCCTCGGACACACAAACACTTTTCTCACAAATAAACAACAACTAATGTGGGAACAGC
>NW_019428960.1:0-1678 GCF_002814215.2 Seriola lalandi dorsalis
TTTTTTTCACTCTTGAGGCCTTACTATACTATGTCGTTTTTTTTCATTTTTGAGGCCTTACTATACTATGTCGTTTTTTTTCAGTTTTTATAACTCACTATACTATGATGTTTTTGTGACTTTTCATGCCTTACTATAGCGTGCCACTTTTTATGCCTTACTATACTATGTCATTTATTTCACTTTTTATGCCTTACTATACTATGTCTTTTTTTACACTTCTTATGCCTTACTATACTATGTCGTTTTATTCACTTTTAATTCCCTACTATACTATGTCGTTTTTATGACTTTTCATGCTTTACTATACTATGTCGTTTTTTCCACATTTTATGGCTTACTATACTATGTCGTTTTTTTCACTTTTAATTCCCTACTATACTATGTCGTTTTTATGACTTTTCATGCCTTACTATACTATGTCGATTTTTTGATTTTTATACCTTACTATACTATGACGTTATTTTCACTTTTTATGCCTTACTGTACTATGATGTTTTTATGACTTTTCATGCCTTACTATACTATGTTGTTTTTTTCACTTTTGAGGCCTTACTATGCTATATCGTTTTTTTCACATTTTATGCCTTACTATACTATGTCGTTTTTTTTCACTTTTTATGCCTTTCTATACTATGTTGTTTTTTCCACATTTTATGCCTTACTATACTGTGTCGTTTTTTTCACTTTTTATGCCTTACTATACTATGTCGTTTTTTCAACATTTTATGCTTTGCTATACTATGTCGTTTTTTTCACTTTTTATGCCTTACTATACTATGTCGTTTTTTTCACTTTTTATGCCTTACTATACTATGTCGTTTTTTCCACATTTTATGCCTTACTATACTATGTTGTTTTTTTCACTTTTTATGCCTTACTATACTATGTCGTTTTTTTTCCGTTTTTATAACTCACTATACAATGATGTTTTTATGACTTGTCATGCCTTACTACAGCGTGTCATTTTTTCCACTTTTTATGCCTTACTATACTATGTCGTTTTTTCCACATTTTATGCCTTACTATACTGTGTCGTTTTTTCACTTCTTATGTCTTACTATACTCTGTCTTTTTTTTTTATGCCTTACTATACTACGTCGGTTTTTTCACTTTTGAGGCCTTACTGTACTATGTCGTTTTATCCACATTTTATGACTTACTATAATATGTCTTTTTTTCCACATTTTATGAATTACCATACTATGTTGTTTTTTTCACTTTTTATAACTCACTATACTATGATGTTTTTATGACTTTTCATGCCATACTATAGCGTGTCATTTTTTCACTTTTTATGCCTTACTATACTATGTTGTTTTTTTTTATTTTTTATGCTTTACTATACTATGTCGTTTTTTTTTACTTTTTATGCCTTACTATACTGTCGTTTTTTTCACTTACTATGACTTACTATACTATGTTGTTTTTTTTCACTTTTAATTCCCTACTATACTATGTCGATTTTATGACTTTTCATGCTTTACTATACTATGTCATTTTTTTCACTTTTTATGCCTTACTATACTATGTAGTTTTTTCCACATTTTATGCCTTGCTATATTATGTTGTTTTTTCATTTTTTATGCCTTACTATACTATCTTGTTTTTTTCACTTTTGAGGCCTTACTATACTATGTTGTTCTTTTCACTTTTTATGCCTTACTATACTATGTCG
>NW_019428961.1:0-788 GCF_002814215.2 Seriola lalandi dorsalis
TCAGCCCCCGGTTCAAATTAGGCTCAAAATCATTTTGAGCTTATAAAGTAATGTTTACAAATAATACAAACTTTGTAAACCTGGAAAATAAATCTGCATGAAAAATTCAAGTTTGCAATATGTCAAACAATTGCACTTGAGGCAAAGACGTGTGTATTTGTTCAGACAGTGTGAATCAAAACTGAACAACTGATCGTTGGTGAGGTTCAACAAAGACTCAGGGGAAGTAGAAAAGCTTTTGTGGACGTCTGTGTTCAGAGATCAAGAGCAGAAAACTAAAACTCAGTGAGCAACATTCCCAGTGTGAGACACTGACAAGTATCACTTTACATCCTCGTCACTTCAGTGTCACTGTGGGAACTTTTGACCAGAGTTTCACAGTTTTCTTCTGTATCGCAACACAGATGTTGACAAACCCATTTCCCCTTTTTACAGAGTCTTTGTTCGACCTCACTGATCGTTTGTGGAGTTTTGATTCAGACTTTCAACAAATACAAATCTCTTTGACAAAAGCGCAACTGTTTCACATACGCAAACTTGAATTTCTCAAGCAGATTTATCTCACAGGCATCAGAAAAATTACAAACAGCACCAAGTCCAAACGAGGTAAGTCTAAAATTAAACTGATCAATAATCAAAACAGTTTTAACTGTCAGAACATCTGTCTCTTACATGTTCCTGTATCTTCTTCAGGGAGCACAGGAGAACGAGACACATGGAAGACAGGAAGCAGAAGAAGGAGAATGTGCTCGGGGCGAGAAGAGGCCTCGTCATGATGTAGTGATATT
>NW_019428963.1:0-1110 GCF_002814215.2 Seriola lalandi dorsalis
ACTTGAGTGTTAAGCGCTCGGTTGCTGTTCATATTTTAGCCTGAAGTGAGTGTTAGAAACGCCACAGAAGAACACAGGGATTACACAACACCAGTGTTGTTTGGTGCTCAGAGGGATGTGAATTCACTCTGCGCCACAGCCATCAGCACATTTCAGAAGTTTTCAGTACGCTGTCGGTGCTTGTTCTTGCCTCAAACTGTCTGAGGTGATTACTCACACATCACAAGGACAACAAAGCACTGGGAAGGTTTATGTAGAGACACTAGCATTTTGCCAACACTGTGAAAAACTGCTGTATGATAACACTGAGGATCTGACACTAGTAGTCGATTAGATTATCTAAAGCTGGGTTTTTTCAGCCCTTTTAGAAGAGTGTATGTGACTGAGTGACTGAGCTACATGTGGAGATGTAGCATGGTTAGTGGGTACAAAGATAAAAGCAGCCCGTGTTGTTAAAAGGATTGCTCTGGAAATACTCTCAACACCACTAGAAACAAATGGCAAATTATAAACCTAATGCTTTACTCTGTAACCTACTGGTACATACAAACAGTATTAAACATTGACTACCACTTTTCTCATGTCTGTTTAGTGAATATAAGAAGCATACACAGAAGATGATGTTTGGTTACTTTTAAGTGTTAAATTGTTATATAATTGTTGATTTTGGAGAGTTTTAAATATTTTTTTTCCTTCTTCACTTGTAGTGTTTGATATATTTATTGTGAAAACATAATAACAAATCATTTTTTTAATGACCCCAAGCAGGAAAAACTGTAGCACAAAATTGTGTGATCGTGCGAAAAATTATGTTTGGTATGGCACATTTAAGATTTTTGTTTTAGAACTACTATTAAATAATTTTATTTGGTATTTTTGGAGTGAGATCAATTTCAACAAATTACCTTGTGTGATGATGTGAAGTGGTGCTTTGTTTTTCATGTGTCTTTTCCTTACTTGAAAATGCAGTTTTTGTATTTATTTTTTCTTTTGTGTTCACAGAGTATAATGCTTGATTTGTATTGTTGGAATTTATATTAAACCCAATGGAGGACTTTTATTTAACCCATAACTGTTATTCACTATAGTTTTATTAAACAAGATGCAGTC
>NW_019428964.1:0-969 GCF_002814215.2 Seriola lalandi dorsalis
CACACACACACACACACACACACACACACACACACACACATATTGACAGAAAACACACAAACACTATCTCCATGATTTGGATTAAGCTTCAAAATAAATTAGTAATACAAAACCTTATGCAATTTATACTGCCAAACACAGAAGCACAGACACTTTCAAAAAGGTAAGAGGTAAGGTAGGTGATAAAAGTTCGATCTTAGAAGCTATCGTCTAGATGGGGATATAGTGGTATAGCTTTATTGCAGATCAACTTCTGATAGGGCGTGTACGTGTGTGTGTACATGTCTTGCTATGGTTGTGGGGACAAATTTGGGTTTGAAACATCAGTGTGAGGTTATTTTGGCCAGTCGTGACAGCTTCAGAAGGCTTTTTCAGGCACATCTGCAGTGACTGAGGTCAGCGTCAGGATGAGTCTGTATGACATGAATGAAACTGAAAGTAATGTCCTTTGTCAAATTGAAACGTGAGGAGTGAAGTCAATGCATCAAGCAGCAGGAACATTCAAAATTTCTCGTGGAATTTTCTAGTTCATTTTTATTGTTTGTCCTCAAGCTTTATTTATAACACCTGTCAAAACGCAGTTAGAAAGTATTTTACAAAAAATTATTATCATTATTATTATTATTATTTACAGCTGTGAGCTACAACAGAACAAGCAGTGTCAAGATAAATCTGGGAACTGCCAAACCACCTCATAGTAATATCTGTTCACACATCAACAGCTACCATCAGTCAGCAACAACACAATGATGCATCTCTACCATTACAAAGTGTTTTTAAACTTTCATTCCCCTTTTAGGAATCAAAATAGTATCAGAGCTCTGATTTATTCATTGCAGAGGGAGCACAGAATTGAGGAGAGAGGGAGAGAGAAAAGAGAGCTTTTTTTACTTGAGTCTACTTCACTTTGTCAGTGGTCGTCAAGGGAGAGGGCTGAAAGGTAACCACGGCAGCATCTACAATCGCACA
>NW_019428967.1:0-805 GCF_002814215.2 Seriola lalandi dorsalis
GAGGGAGTGGTTCAGGTGGGAATAGGTGTGTGTATAAAGGTGTGCACTTACCAGGTGATCAGATGAATGAGAGAGTCAGGGTTGGGTAGTAGCCATAATTTTTGTTGACCGCAAACGCTAAACTTTACCCATTTATCCATTAATCTCACTTTTGTATCTGTTTAATCTGTTATTATAATTTTTTCATACATCCATCCTCGCTACGCTGTGATAGCTCTGTACTCCTTTTACGCAATAAATGCAACAAAAGTATTTTGGATCTCAGCGTATCTTGCTTCATACCCTCCTGGCGCGTCACAGAACTATGAACCTGAGGACCCAACCTCATACTCTCAGTGGCTCATAGAATTATAGCCGCTACATATTAGATGAGCTAAATTTCTATATGTCACAGTTTCAATACAACAAGGACTATAATGTAAATAACTCCCTGATTCTGGGTGATTGGTTATTGGTCCATGTGTTCATTGTGATATGCTTAAGTGTTTTAATTATGGTCCAATCAATAAAACTAACAAGTGCAACACAGCTGTTATCCATGACGACAAGTTTCCATCATGTGAAAGAAGTGATGTTTAGTAACCTTGTTGAATAGGAAAGCTCGGCCGGTGGCTCCAGTGAAGCGCGTGGAGATGAGCTCAGCTCGGTTGGTCAGGATGGTGTCACAGTTGGCGCAGGAGAAGAGGCGAGTCCCACCAATGTGATCCAAGAAGATGCGCCCCATTTCGCTGCCCAGCAGGTAAGAACAACCTACAGTGAAGGAAGCAGCCCTGTTAGATGATGCAACTTACACATACAATTCAAG
>NW_019428968.1:0-1297 GCF_002814215.2 Seriola lalandi dorsalis
TGACGTTTTTATGACATTTTATGCCTTACTATACTATGACGTTTTTATGACATTTTATGCCTTACTATACTATTACATTTTTATGCCTTACTATACTATGACGTTTTTATGACATACTATACTATGACGTTTTTTGATATTTTATGCCTTATTATACTTTGACTTTTTTTTTTTTTTTTTACATTTTATGCCTTACTATACTATGACGTTTTTATGACATTTTTAAGACATTTTATGCCTTACTATACTATGACGTTTTTATGACATTTTATGCCTTACTATACTATGACGTTTTTATGAAATTGAATAACTTACTATACTATGATGTTTTTTGACTTTTTATGACTTACTATACTATGACGGTTTTATGACTTTCTATACTAAGACACTTTTATGACATTTTATGCCTTGTTATACTATGACCTTTTTTGACGTTTCATGCCTTAATATACTATGACGTTTTTATGACATTTTATGCCTTGCTATACTATTACATTTTTATGCCTTACTATACTATAATGTTTTTATGACTTTCTATACTATGACTTTTATTTGACATTTTATGCCTTACTATACTATGACGTTTTTATTTGACATTTAATGCCTTACTATACTATTACATTTTTAGGCCTTACTATATTATGACGTTTTTATGACATTTTATGTCTTACTATACTATGACCTTTTTTGACGTTTCATGCCTTAATATACTATGACGTTTTTATGACATTTTATGCCTTGCTATACTATTACATTTTTATGCCTTACTATACTATAATGTTTTTATGACTTTCTATACTATGACTTTTATTTGACATTTTATGCCTTACTATACTATGACGTTTTTATGACATTTTATGTCTTACTATACTATGACCTTTTTCGACGTTTCATGCCTTAATATACTATGACGTTTTTATGACTTACTATACTATGACTTTTTTTGACTTTTTTATGACATTTTATGCCTTACTACACTATGACTTTTATTTGACAATTTATGCCTTACTATACTATAACGTTTTTATGCCTTACTATACTATGACTTTTTTATGACATTTAATGCCTTATTATACTATTACATTTTTAGGCCTTACTATACTATGATGTTTTTATCACATTTTATGCCTCACAATACTATGACCTTTTTTGAAGTTTCATGCCGTACTATGACTTTTTTATGACATTTAATGCCTTACTATACTATTACATTTTATGCTTTACTATACTATGAAGTTTTTATAACATTTAATGCCTTACTATACTATTACATTTTTATGCCTTACTATACTATGAC
>NW_019428969.1:0-1583 GCF_002814215.2 Seriola lalandi dorsalis
AAATAATATAACACACCTTTGGAAATTGGACCTTGAACAGTGGTTCACCTTCTTTTGTTTGGGCTTGTGGTCGATCAGCATTTTCATTGTAGTACATGGCAGCCAGGTGACAGATGATGACAGAAACCTTATCCTACACACTCTCACAAGTTCTAAGTAACCACAGCTTCATTTACCTGCACATTATTCCAAGACTGATAAATGACTGTTAGGTTTATCAAAAGTAGATGCACTTCAGATGGCTACAGACCTGTACTTCTGATGTGAGGCTGAAGAGTTCAAGGATAACTGTGTGATACAGTGGGTCAGTCTGACATGCAACACCCCTTGTTGCAGGAAGTACAGCTTCCTGATGATGGCCTGAACAGAGGAAACAGAGATTACACCAACATCTCCTCAAATGTGTAGTTATGGCAACAGCTGCAAGCAGAGCAAAAATGATAACAACACATGCAACAGGCTCTGGTGAACAAACAGTAAAGCAGCATAAAATGGTAAAACTTACAGCTCCCTAGTTTGAAGTTGGGTCTCGGACAGTCGGAACTGATCCATGTTTTATCTTCAGAATGTAGCGAGTCCCGCTTTGTACTGGTCCTCGAGACAGTGAAATGTTTGGCCGCTACACTTTAGGATTTGTTTGTGTGTTGTAGCGGCCAAACATTTCCATCAAAAATATTAGCCCAATGTTGACATGTTTACGTTAACTTAAATAATGTCATAAATTCAACTGCCCACGTTCAGCACAGTGTTTACACCAAATGACCTGTGTTGTTCCCCACCAGGGCACTGACTGGGAATGTTTCATTTTCACCACCCAGCGCTGTGATTGGTCGAGCTCTTCTTCTGCTGTTCCGGAGGCTGCATGCTGCTGCTGCCGCCCCCTGCCGTTAGACCTCAGTACTGCACTCAGTTTAGACACAGAGACAAACTGTAGCAGCGCACACCGATCAATAAATGACTCAGCTGCTTCTTTATGAATGCCTTTTTGATTAGATTTACAATATTAAGAATATTTCTTGAAGATGTTGACTGGTTCAACTTTTCATTTAGAAAGAGGAAACATTATATTTTTATGACAAGAATGATATTGATCATAAAAAACTATTTATATTGAGTCTCTTTATTTTACATGGAAAAAACTAAATACTAAATACAAAATAAATACTACATCCATCCACCAATACTAATGGAAAGAAATCACATATACAACAATTCAAAATAATAACTGGGCACTATATTGATTCATTACTTGGACTAAAGAACAGTAAAGTGATAAAAACAGTAGAAACTCGTAAAGCCTTGAATATTTGTATATACTTTGTTTTCTTTCACGGTAGCCCTGTGTATATAGTTTGCTTTTGTCCTTTTGAAAAAGGTTTTTTTAAACTATTTTTGTTTCATCATCCTTATTTATTGTTGCATTTATTTCCTTTGATCTTATTTATTTTATTTGTATGTATTGTCCATATTTGACTATGTATCATATTCAGAAGTTATGACTGTTTCTTCATTTTCAACGTTTAATAGTTTTAATAAGATGAAATGGAAAATGTTTTGAATAATAATAAATCATTTGAAGAAAA
>NW_019428970.1:0-1065 GCF_002814215.2 Seriola lalandi dorsalis
ATGAGTACGTTCAAAAACACGATGGTCACTTCTCACCTGAAACGGCCGCCATCTTGGCTACACAGCGTAAAGGGAGCGACCCGCTAACGTGTTCAAACTTAAAGAGGACGACACGGCCAGACACTTACTTTCTCTACACCCGGAAGTTTACTGTGTAGGAGGGTTGTTTTGTTTCTTTGTTTCTATTGATAATTTTTGTAAAAGTCAAAACTCACAAATCATATTCAGGATAAAGAAACAACAGAAACAGCAGCAATAAGAAGAAGAACATCAAAGGTCAGGAGAAAGAAAGTCAACAAACAAACAAATAAATAAATGAAAAGAAGCTCAAGAAAATAATAAACTGTAATAAAGAAGAAAAATATAAAACTGAAGCAACGCTTCATGTGATGCAGCAGATGATTGAAGACGTGATTGTAGTTTCTCTCAGCTGCCACTAGGTGTCACTGCAGGTCTGTTTCTCACTGACACCTTCAACCTTTAAACCATTCTGAAGGTTTATATTATATTATATTATATTACATCATATCATACATTATATTATATAATAATCTTTGTTTCCAAATGATCAGTTTAATGACCTGTGTGTTTTAGTGTGTGTAATTGTACGTGTGTGTGTGTGTTGGTCAGTCATTAGATCATGTTCATTAACGCTGTCAGCACCTTGTGTGATGGCGTCTCCCGTCTCTCCCAGCTCCTTCTCCTCCTTCTCCTCCTGCACACACGACGCTGCGGCCATCTGCGCTAAAGCCGACGCACAGTTGGCAGCCACACCTGTCTCACACACACACACACACACACACACACACACACAGGGATCATCACACTGTCTGTGTCTTTAAATTTAAACTGCTTATAAAAGAAAAAGTTTCACAGCATGAGCTCGTTTATATTCATTAGAGCTTCTGTGCTGATCATTTCAATCAGCTGTCGACCCGGTTGGTTGCCGCTGTGCCTGTAACTGACACATACAGACTTCTGAAACGGTCCGATCATAAAACTACATTTCCCCTGATGTTCCCTCTGAAATGTGCAGTTATCAGTTTGTATGGAGGCGTGACCTGC
>NW_019428971.1:0-1358 GCF_002814215.2 Seriola lalandi dorsalis
ACACACACACACACACACACACACACACACACACACACACACACACACCAAGCTAAATGTAACATTTAAAGACTTTTTTAACGACCATATAAAACGTAATTTATTACTGGTTCTACAAACAGCTACAGTATAAAGGATATCAATGAAAACCTGTGGAGACAATATGACCTAGAGTTATTTACAACATATATTCATTTGTTGACATTTATATAAATTTTTGTCAGCACTTTGCACCTGTGTCTAACAATGATTCCAGATAATATTATTAATTAATCATCAAACACAACATCTAAAACCATAGCACCCGGGATTTTACAGTTTTCATATACAAAAACGGCAGACTGGAAAAATAGAAGACTTTTGCGAATTACATTTAAGATTTTTTGATAACTACTAAGGCCTTTTTTAAGGGAACTGAAATCAGTGCTTTTTCAGATGAATACTGAAATACATTTCCAATACAGGAAAAATTTGAATGTTAGTGTTTTTACATGCCTATTGTGATATGTCGGGCAACATTGTAGGTTAGGAAAGTTAGCTGGATTTTATTTAACCTGATAAAATACATTATTTTTAGTTATTTCTATTTTTTGATAGCAATTCAATTAATCATCTATTTATTTGTCTCTGCTAATACATTTCTTAAAAAAATAATATTTAAAATATAATAAATACAATGTAGCACACTACAAATCCACATTTACACTTCTCCTTTTCTATAATATGTTATTGCATTATTATATTATCAATATAATTGATGTAATTTTGATTTAAAAGGGTCATTTACTTCTTGACATTGATTATAATTTGAATGGAAACCTGGCAGCCAATCAGTAACGAGTAAAAAGGTAATATAACTCACAATTAAAGTAAGCAGTGATGCTGCACTATACCTGTAAGCAAGACGTCACCAACATCATCGTCATCTTCATTATCTTCATCATCATCATCAACATCATCATCATCTTCATCATCCTCACTGACTAAGGACTCTGATGTGATTTCATCTTTTTCAGTGTCAAGAAATGTTTCTTTGATCTCTTCTTCCTGATCAAAGGTGAACTCAAACGAGCTGGTATCAATATCAATATCTTTATCATCATCATCATCGTCGTCTGTCGTATCATAGGAGACGTCATCACTGAAGACAGTCTCTCCAACAGACTCTTCATCTGTTTTAAGAGTAATGTCGTCATCATCATCGCCTAAGACTCCACTGTCTGTACTCTCAAAGGGAGAGACATCAACTTCCTTATAATCATCATCATCATCTTCATCATCATCTGTCTCCTTTTCAATGACATCATCAAGTTTGTCATGATCATCGTCAAGGTCAATGTGGACGTCTATGTCAAGGT
>NW_019428972.1:0-1173 GCF_002814215.2 Seriola lalandi dorsalis
CCTGAACAGCACCATCACACCGCTCTGATGGCTGCCTGTTGATAAATGAGTATTCAGATGAATAAACGTCTCCCACCTCCTCGTCTTTTAGACGGATCACGTGGAGCCGCAGGTCGCCCTCACTGCTGCTCCTCGCCGAAGCCTCATCACTTTTTGTCACTGATAACAAGATAACACTCATGTACCTGGACACACCTAGATCTTTTTCACTGTGTTGTAGAATTGAAGGGCACCTGATTAGTTGTGTTGATATCTGACAGTCGGCACTTCCTGCTTTGAAAAAAACAAAGCAGAACAAAATGTATTCAGGACTGAAACTCAGATTCAGATATCTCCAAGTGTGTTTGGTATTAGTATAAAGTATTAATCGTATTTACTGTAGCAAATAGAAGAAATTAGAACATGCTAAATATTCACATATTCATGAAGTTTAATTGAAATTCGACGATCGTAGATAACGGTGATGCTGTGCGCTGACTTTGTAAAATGTAACTGCCTTACTGTAGTGTTAGCTTGTCACATTAGCTTGTTACGTTAGCTGATTACTTTAGCGTGTTATGTTAGCTTGTTGTACTAGCTTGTCACATTAACTTGTCATTAACGTCATTAACTTGTTACGGTAGCTTGTTATATTAGCTTGTTATATACATTTGTCAGAATAGCTTGTTATGTTAGCTAGTTATTTTAGCTTGTTACCTTATCTCGTTATATTACCTTGTCAGATTTGCTTGTTATGTTAGCTTGTTATATTTATTTGTAATTTTATCTTATTATGTTGTCAGATTAGCTTGTTACATTAGTTTGTCAGATTAGCTTGTTATGTTAGCTTGTTATGTTGTCAGATTAGCTTGTTACATTATCTTGTCAGATTATCTTGTTATGGTAGCTTGTTATAGTAGTTAGAAACATTAGCTTGTTATATTAGCTTGTCATATTAGCTATATTAGATTGTCAGATTAGCTACTTGAGCTGGTTGTATTTGATTGTCACATTAGCTTGTTATATTAGCTTGTCCAGTTATCTTGTTACGTTAGCTTGTTATAGTTGTTTGTCACATTAGCTTGTCAAATTAGCTATATTAGATTGTCAGATTAGCTACTTGAGCTGGTTGTATTTGATTGTCACATTAGCTTGTTATATTAGCTTGTCCAGTTATCTTGTTACGTTAGCTTG
>NW_019428973.1:0-1322 GCF_002814215.2 Seriola lalandi dorsalis
TATATTATTGATTCTACTGTGTACACGAGCCACTGGTCATTGCTGTCTGATTGAACTGTGCTTAACAGCAAATTCTCCTTATATTCAGGCATTTCACATGCACTCAACATGTCAACATTTTCTGTTTATATAAAATAATCTTGTTACTGCATAAAATCCCATAATGAAGAGCTGTGCATCACTATCATAACAACAGTAAAGAACGCACTCTTTACCATTATGGCTTTTACATAATAAATACATGTGTGCTGCCAGAGTAGTGAATGTCATATTAGTGTATACATGAAAATAATTAAAAAGCTCACTTAAAGCAGATCAGGAACAGAACAAAATATCTTTCATGTTTCAAATTAAAGGAAGAATGTAACATTTTGGGAAATGCTCTTGTTTGCTTTCTTGCTCAGAGTTAGATGAGAACATTATTACCACTCTCATGTGTGTACAGGAAATATGAAGCAAGAGCGAGCAGCTGATTAGCTTAGCTTATCTTATCTTAGCTTAGCTTAGTAAAAAGACTGGACAGCAGGGGAAACAGCTAGATGTTACAAAATACAAGCATGAGGCAACCAGCTGAAGTTACGGAGCTAACCAAGAAATAAATTTGTCTTCAACAAAATAGCACTGGATTGTGTTAACAATATGTGGTTATTAATGAGCTTTGTAGGTTCTTGTAGGTGGATTCGTTACCTTGGGACAAAGTGAGACTAGCTGTTTCCCCCTGTTTCCAGTCTTTCCGCTATGCTATGCTGTGCTATGCTATTTATCTTCTTATGTAACTCCTGGCAAGAAATTGTCTTTCCCAAAATGTTAAACTGTTCCTTTATAACATGCCATTTGTCATGAATAAATAAAGTATCTATCTATCTATCTATCTATCTATCTATCTATCTATCTATCTGATTGCATATAAAATCTAAATTCTGATGTGACATATGCAAGAGATTTAAATCTGGAAATCTTTTATCTGGAAAACATGCTAACTCATCACTGTGTTGTATTTTCACACTTCCTGTGCAGCAAGACCATTTCCCTGCATCAATTAAACCCTGACACCTGAAACCTTTCTCTCTGATTTACACTGATAGGACGGGTGTATTTTTACTATAAAAACCTCGCCTAGTACAGCTATAATTTGATGGCTTAAAATAAAATCTTGGATCCGTCCTGTGAAGCCTTTCCTGTGTCCACTTTGGCAAAGCTGTGGCTGTAAATAATGTAGTTTGCAGCAGCAGATCCCACCATGGACCCATTTACCGGCCCAACATTTGATAAATGGCGGTTTTCTCAGGCTAAAAGCGTTGGATCTCACTTTATCCTGTCTT
>NW_019428974.1:0-1112 GCF_002814215.2 Seriola lalandi dorsalis
TGGGTCTGATCACACACTCCTGCAGGAGGGCGGAGGAGGAGGAGCAGAGGAGAAGGGAGGATGATTAAAACTCCTGTATCTGCATCTTTAACCGGATCAGCACCAAAAGAGTTCTTCCCTGTGTCGTTAGCTGCGTCGTTAGCTGTGTTGTTAGCTGTGTTGTTAGATATGTTGTTAGCTGTGTCGTTAGCTGTGTCGCTAGCTGTGTCGTTAGCTGTGTCGTTAGATATGTTGTTAGCTGTGTCGTTAGCTGTGTCGTTAGATGTGTCATTAGCTGTAGTGTTAGCTGTGTCGTCAGCTGTGTCGTTAGCTCTGTTGTTAGATATGTCGTTAGCTGTAGTGTTAGCTGTGTCGCTAGCTGTGTCGTTAGCTGTGTCGTTAGATATGTCGTTAGATATGTCGTTAGCTGTAGTGTTAGCTGTGTCGTTAGCTGTGTCGTTAGCTGTGACGCTAGCTGTGTCGTTAGATATGTCGTTAGATATGTCGTTAGCTGTAATGTTAGCTGTGTCGTTAGCTGTGTCGTTAGATATGTTGTTAGATATGTTGTTAGCTGTAGTGTTAGCTGTGTTGTTAGATGTGTCGTTAGATATGTTGTTAGATATGTTGTTAGCTGTATTGTTAGATATGTTGTTAGCTGTATTGTTAGATGTGTTGTTAGCTGTGTATTTAGATGTGTTGTTAGCTGTGTTGTTAGCTGTGTCGTTAGATATGTTGTTAGATATGTTGTTAGCTGTAGTGTTAGCTGTGTTGTTAGATGTGTTGTTAGATATGTTGTTAGATATGTTGTTAGCTGTAGTGTTAGCTGTGTCATTAGATATGTTATTAAATATGTTGTTAGCTGTGTTAGCTGTGTTGTTAGCTGTATTGTTAGCTGTGTTGTTAGCTGTGTTGTTAGCTGTGTTGTTAGCTGTGTTCTTCATCGTACCGTTCTCCTCAGTGCGGATCCTCTTGCAGGGATTTTCATCCAGGTCGTCGTCTGACATTTCCATCTCCTCCTCTCGTCTGATGCCCATGATCTCCTCACTGTGAGCGTTTCTCAGCTCCTGAAACACCACAACACACACACACACAGTGACAGCATCCTCAGCAACACATACACATACACATACACA
>NW_019428975.1:0-1371 GCF_002814215.2 Seriola lalandi dorsalis
ATTTTTGCATAAAATTATGTATCTGTGAATAAAAGTATGAATTCATGCATGTCTGAACGCATGCATGTACAAAAGTTCATATGTGTATCTGTATATTACTGAATGTATGTATGTACATATGTATGTAGCAATAAAAGTCTTCTGTCAAAGCATGTCTATATATAAACAAATTCATGTATGTCTGAAAGTATCTATGACAAGAAATGTATGTATGTATGTAAATTTGATTAAAATGTATGTCTCATGGTCCGGTATGTCAGAAAAAAGGCCCCGGATTGTAGGGCATAAAAAGTCATTAAAAAAGTCATAGTATAGTAAAGAATAAAAAGTCATAAAAACGACACTGTAGTAAAGCATAAAAAGGTCATAAAAACGACATAGCATAGTAAGGCATAAAAAGTCATACAAATGTCATAGTATAGTATGGCATAAAAACCATAGTATGGTAAGGCATAAAAAGTAAGGAAATACAAGTAATAAAAAAGTAACAGGATAGTAAGACATAAAAAGTCATAAAAACCATAGTATGTTAAGGCATAAAAAGTCACAGGATAGTAAGACAAAAAGTCAAAAAAAGTCATAGTATGGTAAGGCATAAAAAGTCATAAAGACGACATAGTATAGTAAGGCATAAAAGGTATAAAAAAGTCATAGGATAGTGAGGCATTAAAGTCATAAAAATGTCATAGTGTAGTTTGGCATAAAAACGACATATTATATTAAGGCATAAAAAGTCATAAAGACGACATAGTATAGTAAGGCATAAAAGGCATAAAAAAGTCATAGGATAGTAAGGCATTAAAGTCATAGAAATGTCATAGTATAGTATGTCATAAAAACCATAGTATGGTAAGGCATAAAAAGTAAGGAAATAAAAGTAATAAAAAAGTCACAGGATAGTAAGACATAAAAAGTCATAAAAAAGTCATAGTATAGTATGGCATAAAAACCATAGTATGTTAAGGCATAAAAAGGAATAAAAAAGTCACAGGATAGTAAGACAAAAAGTCAAAAAAAGTCATAGTATGGTAAGGCATAAAAAGTCATAAAGACGACATAGTATAGTAAGGCATAAAAGGCATATAAAAATCATAGGATAGTAAGTCATAAAAATGCCGAAAAAAGTCAAAGTATAGTATGGCATAAAATGTCAAAAAAACGTCATAGTATATTAATGCATTAAAGGTCATAATAACGCCATAGTATGGCAAGGAAACAAAAAACAAAGTAAAGTAAGTCATAAAAATACCAAAAAACGTCATAGTGTAGTATGGCATAAAAATGCCAAAAAACGTCATAGTATACTATGGCATAAAATGTCAAAAAAACGTCATAGTATATTAATGCATTAAAGGTCATAATAACATCATA
>NW_019428976.1:0-1298 GCF_002814215.2 Seriola lalandi dorsalis
ACTAGCATTTTTTTCCTTTGTGTTTACAGCTGATGAGGACCTGTGCTGACCTGTTCCGTCTGGTTCCCTTCATGGTGTTTATCATCGTTCCCTTCATGGAGTTCCTTCTTCCCGTCTTTCTCAAACTCTTCCCAGAGATGTTGCCCTCCACCTTCGAGACAGAGACCAAAAAGGCATGTGGACATGTACACACCGAGACACACACACACACACACACAACACCCCCTGCCGCCTGAATGACCGGCAACAGGGTTCATTGAGATTATGTAATTTGTCAGATATGACTGTGCAAGCAGTTGACTATCTAATCTGGGCAATTTACTTTGGGAGCAGTGCCATAATATACACAAGCTCTCCAAACCAGTAAAATACTCTAAAGAGCTTCACAAACACTGGACCTAATCTTTTAAAAACCTGCTTATTGTCTATGGGTATATTTCTGTGATTTTGATAAACACATAATATGACATTCCTTTTGTTAACTTCTAATCTCTGAGGAAAAGCAGCAGGTTTCTGTACTTGGTCCAGTTGGCTTGTCGAATCTGATGTTCCCTGGATGTGCTGGAGCGCGGCTGAGTGATTCACAGATATGCTCTCATGCTCCTGGACAGCACAGAGGTGTCCGGGCTCTGTGACTAAAGAATTAAAAAACAACAAAAAAAAACAGTATGTTGTGATAGCAGATTACAGTACAGTGTCGAAAACAAGGCAGGAGATATCAGAGAGAAATTAAACATTTATTTACTGTCACTTACTGTCCATGTTATGATCTGTGGTGACCCAAAGGCAAACATTGTCAGGGGCTTTTTAATAGGAAATATAGGTAGTCCTTTTCCATTATAAAATGTGCGAAAACCTTAATAGTTCAAATGGTTGTTTCATCAAATATTCGTCTATAACTGTCTCCTTGACAAATAATATTAATTGATATTTTTAATTAGTAAAAATCTGCTTTGTTTTTTTATTCGTTGCCTTTCCATTATGAAAAATTATGTTTTCCTTGCAGGAGAAGATAAACAAACTAGTCTGTGGTAAAAGTTGGCAGCAAAACATGGTGCTTTTGAAATAAGTATATTATTATGTGGCTGAGAGAAAAAGCAAAACATGAAGGAAAACATAAGCAAAAGTCCTGAACAAGGCAAACAAGCAACAACAACATATTAAATCACATTGCTATTTTTATATTTTCATTATCTGCAACTGTCTCATATTGTCCACAGCTTTTTGTAGTTGACCACTGACACCAACAACTGCATCTCTTAAAATATCCAACTACCACAATGAAAAGATTTACCTCT
>NW_019428978.1:0-675 GCF_002814215.2 Seriola lalandi dorsalis
TTTTATTTGTTTTAGTCAATGTGCCACTGTCGTCATAGGCGACGTGCTTATGACAAGGGTCTACGTACGTTGCATTAAACCGGCACTAGTCCTGCTCAAATGAGGCAGCTGTCACAGGTTCATCTCTGGCAGTCAGACTTAGCTGATGATCCTGGCTGCAGTGTAACTCTAACTAATATTACTAACAGTACATATTTACCAAATAAAGTTTTGGTTTTACTTCTCCTTTTCTCAGTACACTGACTTGCACTTCCTGTTTCTCTCTCTCATCAGGGAGTCGATTAAATAATTTGTAAATATCAATACCATTAAGTTAATTTCTGTCCCTATTAGAGAAGCCTGGTACCAAAGGCAGGTGTCTAACCAAGGAGAAGAGCTGGGTAATAAAGGAGATTATTTTATTATAAAGCTCCTATAAATGCGCAAAAGGCAGTAAAAATACATCTTTGTAATACAGTTCAAGAGGAAGTCTCAAGGAAGGCTGCATCTTTCTGTCACTACATAGTTTAAGTAATCATGCTTCTTTTCTACATTTCTGAAAACCTGATCTCAAAAATTCAAACTCAAAAAGGCTCCATACAAGTACCATCAATACTGAATATAAAAAAAAAAAAAAATCTGACAGAACCCATATAATTCCAAGCCTGCATGTCCTACAAATGTTTGTATGTGTAA
>NW_019428979.1:0-840 GCF_002814215.2 Seriola lalandi dorsalis
CCGATTATGTTCATATTATATATGTAAATATAAAAGATAGACATGTATGTTTAAATTTAATATGAAATTATAAGGAAATCATATAAAATTTGAATAAGTAATAAAGTTGCATTTTGTGGTAATTATTTCATATATTATACACTTTTATTTAATATATCCAGCGGATATATATATTTCATAATAGTGTTTCCTCTTATAAGTGACACATATGGCACATATATAACTTTACTCATGACATAGGGATAATACGTCATAAGTCATAATATAACAAGGAATAAAAAGTCTAAAAAGTCATATCGTAGTAAATCATTAGAAAACGCCATAGTATAGTAAGCTATAAAATGTCTTAGTATAATAAGGTATAAAAAGTGATAGTATAGTAAGACATGAAAATGTCAAAAAACGTCATAATATGGTGAGGCATAAAAATGTCATATTATAGTAAGGCATGAAAATGTCAAAAAACATCATATTATAGTAAGGCATAAAAACTTCATAGTATAGTAAGGCATAAAAATGTCATATTATAGTAAGGCATGAAAATGTCAAAAAACATCATAGTATAGTAAGGCATAAAAACGTGATATTATAGGAAGGTATGAAAATGTCAAAAAACGTCATAGTATAGTAAGGTATAAAATATCATGGTATAGTAAGGCATAAAATGTCAAAAAACGTCATAGTATAGTAAGGTATAAAATATCATGGCATAGTAAGGCATGAAGACGTCATAGTATAGTATGGCATAAAAAAGTAAAAAAAACATCATAGTATTGTAAGGCATAAAAATGGCATAGTATAGTAAGGTATAAAATATCATAGTATAGTAAGGCATAAAAA
>NW_019428980.1:0-1248 GCF_002814215.2 Seriola lalandi dorsalis
CAGTGGAGAGAAGCAGCAGAGGCCTGATGACCCACTGAATGTCCCTGCAGGCATGAGGTCTCGGGATTGGTTCAAGTTATTGTTCTTGCTTTGTGTTTTTCATGATTTAACAGTGTTTATATAATACATTTTCATGTTTTTTCTATGATTTTATATTATGACTTTGTTGCTGGTAGATTTTGATAGAAGTCTCTCTGATTTTATGATTGTTTGAACTTGAATACAGGATTTAATGGTAGGTTGGATTTCTAGTTCAGTTCACCCAATGTACAAAAAGACATACTGTATTTTTCAACATATACCAAGTGATTGTTAGCAGAGTAGATTGTTTTGGTTTTATCAGTCGAATTTTTTAGATGCCTGTTGTAATGGAAAAACTGTTTTCCTCCATTTCATGTAACATTTTCTTTTAATCGGACTGGATATTCTCTTTTAATGTATGAACAAACTGTATGAACTGATCTCCGCAAATAAATAAATAAACAGTTAATGATTAAGCAAGATAAACATACTTTTTACCCTGGATGAAAGTTGAACTGTTTGCTTAAACATGTGTATTTGATAGTCACTGTATAAAAGAGCTAAGTTAGAGATTGGAGGGTGTCCAGACTCTTGATACCGTTGTGGTTGAGAGAGGCTGCACCCTATTTGGCTAAATAGTAATGTGTTGAAACTTGCCTCTGTTTATGATCATTGTGTTGATTGCTGGTTGTTCATTCTAATTTGATATATTGTTCAGTAATAAATCTTTGAATCTTGACAGACTCATTGTTGTCTGCTTTCCTCACCTTAGAGCAAAATTGCCTCTACGCCTGTCTCTCAAACGACGAAATCCCCCAGACTTCACTGTCAACTGTATTGTACAGGAAGAACTTTCTACTGAAGAAATAGCGCAAAAGTCTGTGGATTGTCCTGAGCAATGACACGTTGTTTCTGGACAGATATCTTGCTGTTAACCAAATTCCATTCATATTTATTTTCCAAAAGACACAAAACCAGTTTTAAAATATGGCAAATACTTCCTTTGATACAAAGCAACTTTTATTAAAACAAAACAAAAAAAAAACTGTGATGTGAATATGAGTGTGTGATCTCTGGATTCCTACTTTTAGCTTATTCATTAGATACACTTAAAGCTACATATGTTTTTTTAAAGTGGTTGTGTTATAATTGGGAGACGAATGAATCTGTCAGCCCCACCCACTCTGAATGTTATTTTGTAATTATATTTTAGAGAACTCCCACATC
>NW_019428981.1:0-1365 GCF_002814215.2 Seriola lalandi dorsalis
TTTCAGTCATACTGCCTGAAGGTGAAGGAAATGGACGATGAAGAATACAGCAGTATTGTGAGTTGCCATTTCAACTCTCGTCTGAGGAATTAAATCATTTGACATAAAGAAAAACAAACGTTTTATGTACTTTTACGAAGCAGTGAATGATGTGCGTCTTCCTTCAGGCCATGGGAGAGCCGCTGTATCGCGTCAGCACCGGTAACTATGAATACCGCCTGGTGCTGCGCTGTCGGCAGGAGGCTCGGGCTCGCTTCGCCAAGATGAGGAAGGACGTTCTGGAGAAGATCGAGCTGCTGGATCAGAAACATGGTCAGACACTCCACCGTGCATCATCACATTCAGATTCACACTTTATTTGTCAATACAAGGAACATCAAGCAGCGGTAATTAAAATAAATAAGAATAAAACAAGTAAAATAGATTAAAAAGTTTCTATAGTAAATAAATAATGAATACATTATGGGACAGTTTATACTGTTTATACACATGAGACACAACAGAGAAAGAGGCCAATGAGATAAGACATGTTTTGAGTTGAAGTATATTTCATTAGTTTTAGATTTTATCTTAATAACATCATATTTTAGCCTCATTAATCCTCCACACCGGCGACAGTCATATTGTTTTCCGGTTGTCTGTCCGTCTGTCTCATTCTCATGGACATGATATCGCAGTAACACCTTGACGGGACTCAAGGATGAACTGATTCGACTTTTGGTGCTCAAAGGTCAAAGGTCGAGTTCACAGTGACCTCAGAATGTGAAAAATTATGACAAAATCTCACACACGTGGTTCATATTTTCTACGACTCTGGATAAACAGGGATGTGTGGCGGAGGGATACAACCGCGAGGAGGTGATTCTAGTTCTTGCCAACATATCACAGTATGACGCCGGTACATCGTCACACACCGTTATCAGTCATGATGCTTTCATTGTGATTGAAATGGTGTGGTAGATTATCAGAGACAGAAACAGAGAAATGTAAAAATATGCAGCAGAAACACTGAGGAAAATAATTCAAACAGCCAGTTTAAGGTTTTACATGAGATCTAATCTCATAATTTATAATAATAATAATTTATAACCCTCATCTTTTTCCCGCTTTTATTGTCTTTCTCTTCAACAAAATGACGTTTTAAAAAATGTTCTTCAGTGTCTTCACTTCATTTATTCACCCGACTCTTTCACGTTCTTCATCTACAGTCCAGGACATCGTGTTCCAGCTGCAGCGCTTCGTCTCGGGCATGTCGCACTACTACGACGAGTGCTACGCCGTCCTGAAGGAGGCGGATGTCTTTCCCATCGAGGTGGACCTCTCCCGCACCATGATCAACTACAGCAGCCAGTCGCTCACCTACAC
>NW_019428982.1:0-1197 GCF_002814215.2 Seriola lalandi dorsalis
TAAATAAGATAAAAACAACTACTGTTTCACTGCTGGTTTTGTTTTTATACTCAAATAAGATGTGGCAGGCATTCCATATACGAAAATAAACTTAATGTAAAAGAATGAGTTTTTACTCACGAGATTCACGCTGCTCCTCTTCGTGGGATAGTTGACTCCGTATATCGTAAACGGTTTTCTGTTGCATTCAGGGACACCTCGTAAACAGCTCCTCCTAAGTTTGGGAGTCGTGAAAATACTGTAACTTGTGTTCTGAGGTAAGTTTTTGTCCGATATAACATTACTGTAGTGGGAAAATATCCTTCTTTAAAAACAATAACGGGATTTTTTACATTGTCTCTCATATGAAGCTGAAAGACTGAAAGAAACTGTTTTAGATTTGTGAAACCCTCATTCTATTTGAAAAAAAAAAAATGCAATTTAACAGCTTGCCCCCATCCAGACAAAAACAACTAGCCTACTATAAGACTTGTATCTGTACTAAGTTATCCCAGAGAAGCTAAATTCTCTTTTAAACACAGTTTCAGAATTATTTGTGAAAGCATACATTTACAGTTTTACAGTAGGCTACTGTCACAACATCATATAGGCTAGTTTTGTGGGAACAAATTATTTAAAGTCCACACCTTTTGTTTCTGATCCCCATGAAAATTATAGAAAGTTATGTTTATCTTTTGAAATGCAATCACAACATTTTTATAGATTTGATTTGGCTTGATTTGACTCTGCCAAGGTTCATTTCCTTACTTTTACCAATGGCCTTTATTGTGGCGTGTGTTAGAAGCACCATAATTTAACCAACAGTTTGCTTGTTCTTCATTTAATCACAATTTTCAACATTTGATTGAGAAATCATTGAATTCATCTCGTGTATCCACTAACCTCTGCTATCATTTCATACCTTCTTGTCGGGCCCACCCGTCGTCCTCACTGTCAACAGTTGTTCCTGCCTCAGCCAGTCACCTGACCTCCCACCTGGAAACATGCCCCTCATTACCTCATCATCCAGAGAGTTTACAGTGTAGACCTGCTGTAGCTGAGTCATTCACTACATTGTATTTTTTGTGTCCAGGTCATAGTGTTGCAGCTGTTTTGTTTCCCAGTTCTCTGTGCTGTTCCTGTTTACTTATCCTTTGTTGTTGTTCCCCCCTTCCTTTCCTTCACTCTTTATGTCCTTCCTTCCTACCCAATTTTTTT
>NW_019428984.1:0-1200 GCF_002814215.2 Seriola lalandi dorsalis
AACTTTACAGCAGAAATAAACATGTTTACAGGTACAAAGAGCAGTTTTGGTCTTTATAGCTTATTTCCTCCTTCATGACAAATGTACAGGGGTGAATATCTCTATAACTAATTTGTTTCATTTTTTATTAAGGCTTCCAGTTCAGCAATTGAGGGCAGGCTGCTTTGAGTGAAAGACGAGTGAGCGTATGTCTGCCACAAGCCGGCATGCACTGGAGTCTTGGTTCGACACCTCATTTTTGGATTATCTAGGAGTTCGGCGGGGTCAGGTTCTGGCAAGATGGCGACAACAGAACAGCTCACTCTGAGTTTCAAAACCACTCTTCAGAAAACCTATGGGTGACATCACGGAAACCACGTCCATCTTTATTTACAGTCTGTTAGAGCGAGCAAATGAGAGAGAGAGCGAGTGGGGCACAGAGGGGTTATTTGCATATTAAGCAATCCAATCACAAGTGGTCAATCAAGATGCATGTGGAGACGCATTTTAAAGTCAGGTGTGAACTGACGTAGAGCTGTCCACTTGTGATCGGATCACTGAAGCCGCATGTTAATACTAGTGCTGACCGATTCAGCTTATTTTAATCATCATCGCATATGAACATGTGCAATAAACACATCGCAAAAGACTGACCGACTGAAAAACGAATCAGAAAAAATAATTTTATTTACACACGCCATGCAGTGTAGACTATTGAGGAGTGAACTTTTTACTGGAGCTGACAACAACTACAGTCATATCTCCGTGATTGTCATCACAACCTTTGCGAGTAAAAAGCAATTAGCGTCCTTCATCACCCAGCCTGTTCGACAAGATTTAAACACGAAGAAAAGCTCAATTTTCAACTTCTCCATCCACCGCCGTTTGTTTTACACGAGCGCAGCAAGCTAACGTTAACCTGATAGTGAACTGTTATAAACAAGCTGAAAGGAAAACTTTCTGTGCGTAGACTGCAGCTTCATCTGCCACAAACCTTTGTAAACTTATAGCTACAGTCTGAGACAGCAGCCCCCCCTCTCAGCAACACTACCTGCAGCAGAGGGAGGAGGACGGAGGAGATGGCCGATAGTGACCTTTGTCTGTGTTCTTCATTCAGCTTCACTCGTCAAAACTGTGTATGGACACTTCAATATCTCTTTATCTATGGCAAGTATATCGTCATCGCAAAATTGAAGTGTCATCACACATCACAAATTTACC
>NW_019428985.1:0-1101 GCF_002814215.2 Seriola lalandi dorsalis
ATAAAAATGTCAAAAAACGTCATAGTAGAGTATGGTATAAAAATGTTAAAAAACATCATAGTAGAGTATGGTATAAAAATGTAATAGCATAGTAAGGCATAAAAATGTAAAAAAACGTCATAGTATAGTTAGGCATGAAAATGTCAAAAAACATCATAGTTCATCAAGAAATGAAAATGTGATAAAACGTCATAGTATAGTAAGGCATAAAAATGTAAAAAAGAAACGTGATAGAATAGCAAGCCATAAAAATGTCAAAAAACGTCATAGTATAGCAAGGCATGAAAATGTCAAAAAACGTCATAGTATAGTAAGGCATGAAAATGTCAAAAAACGCCACAGTATAGTAAGGCAAAAACATTTCAAAAAACATCATCGTATAGTAAGGCATAAAAATGTCATAGTATACTAAGGCATAAAAATATCAAAAAATGTCATAGTATAGTAATGCATAAAAATGTCAAAAAACGTCATAAGAGAGTATTGCATTAAAATTTCATACTATAGTAAGGCATAAAAATGTCAAAAAATGTCATAGTATAGTAAGGCATGAAAATGTCAAAAAAACGTCATAGTAGATTATGGTATAAAAATGTCAAAAAACGTCATAGTAGAGTATGGTATAAAAATGTTAAAAAACATCATAGTAGAGTATGGTATAAAAATGTAATAGCATAGTAAGGCATAAAAATGTAAAAAAACGTCATAGTATAGTTAGGCATGAAAGTGTAAAAAAATCATCATCATATAGTAAGGCATAAAACGTCATAGTATAGTAATGCGCCTAAAAAGTTATTGTATAGTAAGGCATAAAAAGTCCATACAAAAACCTACGCCCTTGGATTTTCAGCAGAATGTAACTTTATTTCAATCTCAAACGCTGTTGTAGCAATTACACTTGTTAGGAAACATCAACAGAGTAATTTTTTCTTTTTAAACTTATTGTTTGTTTTTTTATAACAGCAAAACAGACCAAAACAAAACACAGAAAAAACACAGAAAAAAGCGAAACAGACAGGGTCATCATAGGTTAGGCAAAGTGTTTCACATTCATATAAGACAATATATATAGTAATTAAAAATAAAAAAGGTGGAGTGGTG
>NW_019428986.1:0-1415 GCF_002814215.2 Seriola lalandi dorsalis
CTTTCATTTTTATTTTATCATGGCTCTTGCTTCTGGGCAGAATCGAAATGCCCTGTGACCAGTAATCAGTCATCAGCATATCAAGACACTTCAGTTACCAGAAGGTATGGATTCTGCCCATCCTGTTTTATGGCGGCTTATATCAAGAAAGGCTTATTGTAGCTACATGAGTTAATCAATCAGTCTATATGCTCTGTGTTATTCTACCATGTAGCACTGAACTCTTTAGCTTCCTTTGAAAGCAGTATTAAAAGGGATTATTAGATGTTCGGATGTCACCGATAATAATTGGCTCAAGCCACGAATGTGAAATTCATTAAGCCATTCCTTCACAACTCCTCTAAATGCAGATCCTTTTGATAAAGCCGCAGGGCCTGATAGCTATCACACATAATTAAACTGATAATTGTGATCGCAAGAATCCTCTCTGG
Organism: Seriola lalandi dorsalis; assembly: GCF_002814215.2. Taxonomy (NCBI): domain Eukaryota; kingdom Metazoa; phylum Chordata; class Actinopteri; order Carangiformes; family Carangidae; genus Seriola; species Seriola lalandi. Next base: position 432 of record NW_019428986.1, read on the forward strand.
GCTGCAATTATTATATGAGAGAAACATTGGACGTTCATGCTTACAGTTAAACTACATTAATCCAAGTTCAACTGTACTTTTACAAATAAAAAAAGAAAAAAAATGACACTAAACATGAGACACATCATAGAATCTGCCTTATTACTCCCTCCCCCACCATCCTATTATACTAAACTCTAATGATCACAAGGTCACAGTCTTTAAAAAGACAGTTTAACAGTTATAGTTACAGTTAGAGGTTCTTTAACATTAAAACATCAGAGGGCTATATAAAAAGAAGAGTGCTTCTCACTCAATATGTGAGCATCCTCTAACGCTCTTTAAAATCTAAAGTCCATGTCCAGTGTCCAAACAGAAAGTATGTCAGTGTCCAAATACTTACAGACGTGCACTGTGATGATGAACCGTTGATATTCAGTGCTATGTTCCAGATGCTACAATTTGCACTCATGATTAAATGGCTGATATTTGAAAGAAAATAAAAAGGCATAATCAGCACTGGCTTCATAGAAATAAATAGTCAGTTTGCTGTTTTCCATTGCCAATTGGTGATTCAAATTCCCTGCTAATGAAAATTCCTCCTTCCAACTCATCCTTACCTGGAACTGGAAATGGGCAGTTATGCTTTGTCCCTACATCCTTATCTATAACACCTTGGTTTCCATAGCTACAGGGGATAGTGGTGTCTCCATCTGGACACTCTCAGTCATAACTGTGGCAAAACAGTGAACCATTGTATAACTAACTCTTGGATTGTGAATGGCTATGCCTACAAAACATGAAAGAAGACTAGAGGGAAGAAAATTCCTTCACAATTTAGTTGTGACTCCCAGTGGTCAATTTAGGAGGTGGTCGTGGTGGATGATAGGTGTACAAAACATAAGACTGAGTCCAGTCTGCAGTTAGGTTTAGGCAAAAGAAGAGCTTTGGTCAAGGTCAGGGAAAGGTTCTGCTTAAATGCAACTAAACACATTGTGTCTGAAG
>NW_019428987.1:0-970 GCF_002814215.2 Seriola lalandi dorsalis
TGTGTGTGTGTGTGTGTGTGTGTGCAGGATTTCCGCTCACGGCACTCCTCATCCTCACCTGATCAGCAGGTGTCTCACCTGGCTGTCAATCCTCCATGGTGACGGTTGTTTTCTGTCTCCTGATTGGTTCAGATCTGATGTCAGTGATCTTTGACCTTCAGAGAGAGACAGAATCACAAACTAACCACAGTTCAGTGTCTGTGTGTTTACATGGCATCAACAAGACGAGACAATACGAGACGAGGTGAGACAAGACGAGGTGAGACAAGGTGAGACAAGGTGAGACGAGATGAGACATGAAGAGAGGAGACAAGACGAGGTGAGACAAGACGAGAGGAGACAAGACAAGATGTGAGGAGATGAGACAAGATGAGATGAGACAAGAAGAGAGGAGACAAGATGAGATGAGACAAGACGAGATGAGGTGAGACAAGACGAGGTGAGACAAGATGAGAAGAGACGAGATGAGGTGAGACAAGATGAGACGAGATGAGATGAGAAGAGACGAGATGAGGTGAGACAAGACGAGACGAGATGAGACAGGACGAGACAAGATGTGACGAGACAAGATGAGACGAGACAAGATGAGAAGAGAAGAGACGAGATGAGGTGAGACAAGATGAGACGAGATGAGGTGAGACAAGATGAGACGAGATGAGGTGAGACAAGATGAGAGGAGACAAGATGAGATGAGACAAGACGAGACGAGATGAGGTGAGACAAGATGAGAGGAGACAAGATTAGATGAGACAAGACGAGACGAGATGAGGTGAGACAAGATGAGAGGAGACAAGACAAGATGTGACGGGACAAGATGAGACGAGACAAGATGAGAAGAGACGAGATGAGGTGAGCCAAGACGAGATGAGATGAGAAGAGACGAGATGAGGTGAGACAAGACGAGACGAGATGAGACAGGACGAGACAAGATGTGACGAGACAAGATGAGACGAGACAAGATGAGAAGAGA
>NW_019428988.1:0-1041 GCF_002814215.2 Seriola lalandi dorsalis
CATTTTTATACTTTACTACACAATGGCGTTTTTTTGCCTGATTATACTATGTCATTTTTATGACTTTTTATGAGTAACAATACTATGTCGTTTTTTTTTACTTTTCATGCCATACTTTTATACTATGGTGTTTTTATGACTTTTTATGCCTTACTGCACTGTCCTTTTTTTTTTAGTTTTTATGCCATGGTATACTATGGTTCTTTATACCTTACTATACTATGCCATTTTTATGCCTTACTATACTATGTCCTTTTTATGCCTAACATTGCTATGTTGTTTTTATGACTTTTTATGACTAATTATACTATGTCATTTTTTTGAGTTTTTATGCCTTACTATACTATGTCGTTTTTATTACTTTTTATGCCTTACTATACTGCGTTGTTTTTTGGAGTTTTTATGCCTTACCATACTATGTCGTTTTTATGCCTTACTATACTATGTCCTTTTTTGGAGTTTTAATGCCATACTATACTATGTCGTTTTTATGACTTTTTATGCCTGACTATACTATGTTGTTTTTTTGAGTTTCTATGCCATACTATACTATGGCATTTTTATACTTTACTACACAATGGCGTTTTTTGCCTGATAATACTATGTCGTTCTTTTTTACTTTTCATGCCATACTTTTATACTATGGTGTTTTTATGCCTTACTATACTGTCATTTTTTTTTTAGTTTTTATGCCATGGTATACTATGGTTCTTTATACCTTACTATACTATGTCATTTTTATGCCTTATTATACTATGTTGTTTTTATTACTTTTTATGCCTTAGTTTTTTTTTCCGTTTTTTTAGCATACTATACTATGTTGTTTTTTTTACTTTTTATGCCTTACTATACTATGACTTTTTTATGACTTATTATACCATGTCGTTTTTATGCCTTACTATACTATGTCATTCTTATGACTTTTTATGACTTACTATACTATGTCGTTTTTTTACTTTTTATGCCTAACTATACTATGACTTTTTTATGACTTACTATACCATGTCATTTTTATGACTTTTTATGCTTTATTATACTATA
>NW_019428989.1:0-1251 GCF_002814215.2 Seriola lalandi dorsalis
TCGTCCTGTCGGCCTGTCGTCCTGTCGTCCTGTCGTCCTGTCGTCCTGTCGTCCTGTCGGCCTGTCGTACTGTCATCCTGTCGGCCTGTCGTACTGTCAGCCTGTCGTCCTGTCGTACTGTCAGCCTGTCGTACTGTCAGCCTGTCGTCCTGTCATCCTGTCGTCCTGTCGTCCTGACGTCCTGTCAGCCTGTCGTACTGTCGTCCTGTCGGCCTGTCGTCCTGTCGGCCTGTCGTCCTGTCGTCCTGTCGGCCTGTCGTACTGTCAGCCTGTCGTCCTGTCGTACTGTCAGCCTGTCGTACTGTCAGCCTGTCGTACTGTCATCTTGTCATTCTCGAGAATTCTCTGACACATGAGGAAGTTACTGCTGCAATTAGTTTGGTCAACTTCAGGGCCTTTTGTCTGATTCTCTACCTGTGACTGATGATTGATTGATGATTGATGATTGATGATTGATGAATGATTGATGATTGATTAATGATTGATGATTTCTGGGTTAAAACCAGATTAAAGTTGGTTTAAAAAGTAAAAGCTGTTATTATCTATCATATCTAATTCATTATTTAAATGATTATATTTCCATATGAAGCAGGTCGTCGCTTCATGTTGAAGTTTGGTCTTTTAAATGGTTTGAAACTTCACTTACACTGAACCGAACCACACACACAGTTTCAGTCTCTCTGGGATCATATACATTCTGATGAAAACAATACTTGGCAAAAAGTTCCCTAATTGCTGTTAATTACTGTAGTGTGTTTATTGTTTATAAATTACATGAATTTATTGAGGGGGGGGGGGTTTAACAGAAAAACAACAATTAATTTTAATCTAGTTCACAACATTATCTTGTATTCTATTAAACTCACAGAAGTTACCTGGCAGCTAGAGTGACCAGTAATGAGCTGTTAATACTTCACAATACAACAAGTTGTAGAGTGTTTGTTCAGTTAATCTTTGTTTTTTTACATTAGCACCTTTGAAAATGATTGTGAAGAGTTTTGATGTTCTGTTAATCCTAAATTCAAAAAATCCACCGTCAATTAGATTTTCTTTTTCACTTTTGAAATAAAACCAGAACCAGAGCTGCAGCACAACTGATCATTAAATCAGGAACTTATTAACTAGTTCACTGTCTTTAAATCCTTTTAAGATCCGTCCTCAGGACAATAAAAGTCAATAATACACTCAGGTGTCAGTTTATTAGGAACACCCAGTTAAAACTAACAGTCTGGTACAACAGTGCTGCCGTAA
>NW_019428990.1:0-1026 GCF_002814215.2 Seriola lalandi dorsalis
TTTGAAACCATATATTTAAATATGATTTTAATTTTAATTTTTTTTACAGTGCACTGTGCTCATGCAGAACACATCCTGAATGTCCCCTCATATCATGGAATGCTTCCTCATTTTAAGACATGCTTCATATTTCTTTCAGTTTCAAAACAAAGTTGAAGCTTAGCTCCAAAATAAATTAACAATACATTATTAAATGCTTAGAATTATCGTATTCCACTAGTAATTTAGTAAAAACACAAACAGTAAGAGAAAGACATTTTCTAACTATAATCAAGTATCCATTTGTCACAATGCCCAATATGAATACTGTTCCTGGCAAGCACAATTCTGCCATCAACATCAACATGCTAAAATATTTGCCGGAGTCACCTTTCGTACTCAGCCTGTCCACTCTCGCTTCAGTGGAAAAAACAGTGGAGTAATCCTATAAAGTCTCAGTAAACTATGGGCATTATCCATTTTGCACTAAGTATTATAAGATGTTTATCTAAATTATTGTCCTTGCCTTTTGAAATAAAAAATATCTTAGGTGTATCTGTTGTAACACATTAGAGTGCATCTAACACATGAAACATGATTACTCGCTTCCATTGGTGAGTACCAAATCATTATGAAACAAATTTGCTTCACTGAACAAGAGAAAACACAAAATACCCTATTCAAACAAGTGAGAGCCAGTAAAATAGCATTATGGCAAACAGCATTCAGCATAGAGGACAACAGAGTACAATTGGTAAATGTGCAAAAAAGTGTTCATATGGTTTTTTTAAAGGAATGAATTGTTTTGGGCTCACTTTACTTTGTTTTGTAGATTATATGAGGTTGCACAGTATGTTCCAGGTGGTGGTACTATATTACTGAGAACATGGTCATTTTAATTTTATTTTTGTAATCAATATTTCTTTTCGTGTGAAGAGGTTTAAATGTGTGCATGATTACATATATGTGACATGCACAAGTCAAAGGTGATCAGTTCCAGGAAGGTTACTGTAGGCAGGCTATATGAACATCAAAATTTATGTCAAA
>NW_019428991.1:0-1055 GCF_002814215.2 Seriola lalandi dorsalis
AAATAAAGTGACAAATGACTAAAAACAATACTAAAAAAGTCAGGCTGAAGAGGTATGTTTGATTTTATGTTTAAAAATTTCAACTCTTCCGGCTGCTCTCAGCTCCTCAGGGAGACTGTTCCAATGGCTCGGAGCGAAGTACAATACTTTTAAAACAGGCAACCAATGTAGCAACTTTAAAACTGTAGTGGGTTTTCTCTTTCTGGTCCTGGGCAGCAGAATTCTGACTCAGCTGAAGCAGGTTCATAGCGTTGTTGGGTAGACCAGATAGGACAGCATTACGGTAGTCAACCTGATGGATATAAAAGCATGCATCAGTTTTTCTGTGTCACTCAGAGAGAAATAGTCGCAATTGATAAAATGCAGATTTGAATATTACTTAAAAATAGGAAGTTGGAGAGTGGGCTGTAGTTACTGGGTATTGAAGGATCAAGGTTTTTTTTTTTTAAAAGGCTTCACAGGTGCAGTCTTAAGTACTGTGGGGAACACGCCTTGTTGCATGGAATGGTTAAAAATTGTAAGGACACTGGATAAAGACATCTTTAAGAAAGGAGGTTGGAATTGGGTCAAGGATGCATGTGGAAGGTTTCATTGTTGATACCACTTCCCCTGAGCTTTTCAGCACTAACCAGGCTGTAATGGGTTTGATGAGGTCATCGATGGTCTCTCGGGTTGTGTATGTTGTGTATGTGATACAGCTCAATTTTTATCCACAATGCTGCTGCTTTACCAGAACCAGAGAGTAGGCTTCAAGGTCCAGGCTCAACTAATAAAAAAGTACTCTAATAAATATATATATAAATATATAATTTAGTAGACTGGTAGTCAAGCCCAGTCCAGAGATAAACACACACACAGGTACATATAGGTACACACACAACGTATACATAATTCAAACAAGTCTTTCCGTGTTAATCTTAAATTCTGAAATTTAAACTTTAGTCATTGTCTCTAGTGTGAGACAGGCTCATTAAACAGACAGGCAGTCAGACAGAGAGGAAGGGAAGAAGAAAGTAAGAAAAACGTGATTAAAAAACAGAAACAAAAGGACAGTT
>NW_019428991.1:1883-2685 GCF_002814215.2 Seriola lalandi dorsalis
CTGTCAGTCAAGAGGTCAGCTTGGACTTGTGCTGCGTATTTCACACAGGTTTGGACATTTTATAAAACTAAAGAATTAATTTGTTAATCTAGAAAAGAATGATCTGATTAGTTGAAGCTAATTTTTTGTGAAACAATGATGGACCCTAGAAACTCAGTTGACCCAGAGGCCCAGTATTTAGCATGTTCATTGGTTGGTGATAATTAGATTAACTGCTAATTTGCTTGCACCAATAAAGAACTGGTTTCAAACACTATGCTGCATACAAATAGAATTAACTCCAAAAAAAAATAGAAAGAGAAAAAGAGATCTCGATCCCTCTCGTCTAAATAAGACTAACTGTTTAAATAAAGGATTTAATAAAGCTCAGTAATCAAAGACTCAATCTGATGAAAACCAAGTGTTTAACCTTGTTATATGTCCATATTGTGTTTTTTATATAATACAATACATCATGAGTGAAATAATCAGTCAGTTAATGAGTATTTCCACCTTGAACTGCAGTGAATCTATGACAGTCTCATAAAAGCAGATTTATACAGCCAGGGTTTCATACGTTTCAGCCACTGCCAGTTACAAGCTAACAAACAACATAAACAAATGAAAGATGTTAACTGTGCTAACGGTTCTGATCCCTCTGCTAGTCTCTGCTAGTCTAGACCAGGTTCTGGTCTCAACAGACTCCTCATCTGAGTCTGGGTCTGACTGAGGCTCAAACATGTGGCTGAGTCTCTGATGTTTCCTCCTCTAACCATCTTCATACTCTCTGCTCTTTCACCTGTCCACCTGGAGCAAGCAGGTG
>NW_019428992.1:0-1058 GCF_002814215.2 Seriola lalandi dorsalis
CCAGAAAGACGGAGTGTCAGAAAACATTAGTGAGCTCTGGGGTTTATTATTCATGTACTGTCTGATCCCTCAGATGTCTTTGTGTTTCCTTTTGTTCCATCGCAATAAATTATTCAGTAAATTTACAGTAAAGCAGACGCTGCAGACGCTGACGTGGCTTCACAAGGACGAAGCCGTTTCAACTATAAAACCACTATCATCGAGGTGGAGAAGCACCGACAGCAACCTTCAGGACTGTCATGTATGTTTATTTAACTCAGAGGCATCCTAAGCTGGAAGCTGGTCTAGGTGGATTTGCTGTGGCAGAGTCAGTTTGTCTCCAGACCAGAAACACTTCTACTGACTGAGCCTCAACAGGGAGTGAATCCAGGAGAGTGTTAAGTGTTTTCTCTCGTTTGTGCCGGGGCAATGAGAGAGAAGAAGAAAAGTTAAATCCCAAACAGGAATAAAATGTTTAATGTCATCCAGTACAAGGGTTGTCTCCCAGGCTCTCTCTCAGCAGCGCTCGTCTTCATCAGGCTCTAAGAAGACCTGATTAGGTGATGATCCCTCAAGACCGAGGTAGAGGAGGACTGCACGAAGGTGGATGTTATTCATGCTTGAAATTTTCAACAACCCAAAACAAAGAGTTGAACTGCACGTGCATGAAACGGGAGCTGTCTGGCCTTGTGCATATCTTCCATCATACTACAGCTAATCAACAGCACTACAGGATGTTTCACGCTCAACACTCGACTCCTATAAAGCTGTGGAAGATGTCTTCATTAGATTACTGGGGAGGCTGAGACAACAATTGTGAAACAAATCCTTATAGCTCCTGTTAACAGACACATAAACATATCAGAATGGAAAGATTCAAGTGATATTCGTTGTGCTTCAACAAGACTTGGATGAATTTATTTGATGCTCTGATATCTTTCCAAAATGCTAAATAATTGTCAGTGCAGTGAGAGTGTGACACAAAGAGGAGGAAGTCGTCAGCATGTAAAGAGAGTTTAACCTCCAGCTCTGCTGATTCCAGTAGAGTCAGAGATCAGAGGCTTTTAATCTGGAATTTG
>NW_019428993.1:0-1046 GCF_002814215.2 Seriola lalandi dorsalis
TGCCTCACCATACTATGATATTTTTATTCCTGACTATAATATGACGTTCTATCAAGTTTTTATGCTTTGCTATACTATGACATTTTTTGACGTTTTCATGCCTTACCATAGTATCACGTTTTTATGACATTTTATGCCTTACTATACTATGACGTTTTTATGACATTTTATGCCTTACTATGCTGTGATGTTTTTTGTCTTTTTTATGCCTTACTATACTATGACGTTTTTTGACATTTTATGACATACTATACTATCACATTTTTATGACATTTTATGCCTCACCATACTATGATATTTTTATTCCTTACTATAATATTACGTTTAATCAAGTTTTTATGCTTTGCTATACTATGACATATTTATGACATTTTATGACTTACTATACTATGACGTTTTTTGACATTTTATGCCTTACTATACTATGACGTTTTCAAGCCGTACTACACTATGACGTTTTTATGACATTTTATGCCTTACTATACTATGATGTTTTTAGGACATTTTATGCCTTACTATACTGTGACGTTTTTTGACGTTTTTATGACATACTATACTATGACATTTTTATGAAATTTTATGCCTTACTATACTATGACGTTTTTTTGACATTTTATGACATACTATACTATGCCTTACTATACTATGACGCTTTTTGACATTTTATGCCTTACTATACTATAACGTTTTTTGACGTTTATATGCCTCACCATACTATGACATATTTATGACATTTTATGCCTAACTATACTATGACGTTTTTTGACATTTTATGCCTTACTATACAATGACGTTTTCAAGCCGTACTACACTATGACGTTTTTATGACATTTTATGCCTTACTATATTATGACGTTTTTAGGACATTTTATGCCTTACTATACTGTGACGTTTTTTGACGTTTTTATGACATACTATACTATGACATTTTTATGACATTTTATGCCTTACTATACTATGACGTTTTTTTGACATTTTATGACATACTATACTATGACATTTTTATGACATTTTATGCCTCACCATACTATGATATTTTTATTCCT
>NW_019428994.1:0-599 GCF_002814215.2 Seriola lalandi dorsalis
GCAGTTTTCAGATCAGCTGTTAACTGCTAACAACCATGGACTCCACCAGCTGTAAGATCAACTTTAGTTTTAAAACATATTTAGTTGTAGTTAGAAACACTAACTCTTAAGTCTGTTCTATTTACACCCCTCGAGTAAGAGACTCGACTCTGTATCATCATATCTAGAATCAAAAACAACAAAGTGTGAGTGTGGCAAAATAATCCTGACTCAGAGGCCCATTTACTAACACACCTACTGTGAAGCCTGGTGGTGACGACATTATGTTGTGGGGGTGTTTCTCTTCATTGACGAGAGAATGAATACGGCCATGATTCTAGAGGAAAACACGCTGCCTCTGCTCGACAGCAGGAGGTGGGAAGGTGGTTCAGCTTTCTGCACGTGGCTTAAGGATAAGAAGGTAAAGTCCTTGAGTGGCCGAGTCAGAGCTTTGAGCTAAATCTGATCGAAAATCTGTGGATGAACAGTAGAGAGCAACAATTCTGCAGAGAAGAGTGAGCAAATGTTCCCCAGTGTAGAAGTACAAAGTTTTCCAACAATGTTATTCTAGTTTTTCTTTTTTGTTTTTAATTAACTTTTTTTTTTTTTTTTTTTTTTTT
>NW_019428995.1:0-1083 GCF_002814215.2 Seriola lalandi dorsalis
TAAAATTTTTATGCCTTACTATACTGTAACATTTTTATGCCTCACTATACTATGATGTTTTTTGACATTTTATACCTTGCTATACTATGATGTTTTTTGACATTTTCATGCCTTACAATACTATGACGTTTTCATGCCTTACTATACTATGGCATTTTTTAAAATATTTTTACGCCTTACTATACTATGATGTTTTCATGCCTTACTATACTATGGCATTTTTGGATATTTTCATGCCTTACTATACTATGGCATTTTTTGACATTTTTACGCCTTACTATACTATGACGTTTTCATGCCTTACTATACTATGGCATTTTTTGACATTTTTACACCTTACTATACTATGGCATTTTTTGACATTTTTACACCTTACTATACTATGATGTTTTTTTGACATTTTTACACCTTACTAGACTATGGCATTTTTTAAAATTTTTATGCCTTACTTTACTGTGACAGTTTTCATGCCTTACTATACTATGGCATTTTTTAAAATATTTTTACGCCTTACTATACTATGATGTTTTCATGCCTTACTATACTATGGCATTTTTTGACATTTTTATGCCTTACTATCCTATGGCATTTTTTGACATTTTAAGCCTTATTATACTGTGACGTTTTTATGTCTTACTATACTATGGCATGTTTTGACATTTTTATGACTTATTATACTATGGCATGTTTTGACATTTTTATGACTTATTATACTATGAGGTTTTTTGACATTTTTACACCTTACTATACTATGACGTTTTCATGCCTTATTATACTATGGCATTTTTTGACATTTTTATGCCTTACTATACTATGATGTTTTTTGACATTTTTACACTTGCTTCCTCACACAGTTAAAACAAATCTGCATCAGAATAAAAACAAACGTCATGCCTTACTAAACTTTGTTATATTCATGCCTTACTATAATGTCCTTTTTATGCCTTTTTATGACAGTTTCATATCTTACTGTGATGTCTTTATGTGTTAATATAAATATGACCTGTTCAGGGAGAAGATTTGTGGAGCAATGGTTAGAAGTGTTGCCTCATAGTCAGAAGGTTGATGGTTCAAAACCAGGTT
>NW_019428996.1:0-1097 GCF_002814215.2 Seriola lalandi dorsalis
TGTCGTTTTTATGATTTTTAATACCTTACTATACTATGACTTTTTATGCCTTAATATACTTTGTTGTTTTAATTACTTTTTATGCCTTCTTATACTATGACTTTTTATGCCCTACTATACTATGTTGTTTTAATGAATTTTAATGCCTTACTATACTATGAAGTTTTTATGACTTATTATACTATGTTTTTTAATGACTTTTTATGCCTTACTATACCATTATGTTTTTATGACTTTTTATGCCTTACCATACTATGACTTTTTGTGCCTTATTATACTATGACGTTTTTGTGACGTTTTTATGCTTTAATATACTATGACTTTTTATGCCTAACTATACTATAACTTTTTATGCCTTACTATGCTATGTTGTTTTCATGACTTTTTATGCCTGACTATACAATGACTTTTTATGCCTTACTACACTATGACGTTTTTATGACTTTTTATACCTTACTTTCCTATGACTTTTTATGCCTTATTATACTATGTCGTTTTTATGACTTTTTATGCCTTACTATACTTTGACATTTTCATGACTTTTTATGACTTACTATACTATGACTTTTTATGCCTTATTATACCACGTCGTTTTAATGACTTTTTATGCATTACTATACTATGAAGTTTTTATGACTTTTTACGCATCATTATACTATGACTTTTTATGCCTTACTATACTATTTTGTTTTAATGACTTTTTATGCCTGACTATACAATGACGTTTCTATGCCTAAGTATACTATGTCGTTTTTCTGACATTTCATGCCTTACTATATTATGACTTTTTATGCCTTATTATACTATGTTGTTTTAATGACTTTATATGCCTTACTATATTATGACTTTTTATACCTTACTATACTATGACTTTTTATGCCTTATTATACTATGTTGTTTTAATGAATTTTAATGCCTTACTATACTATGAAGTTTTTATGACTTTTTATGCATTACTATCCTATAACTTTTTATGCCTGACTATACTATGTCGTTTTTATGACTTTTTATGCCTTACTATACTATTATGTTTTTATGACTTTTTATGCCTTACCATACTATGACTTTTTGTGCCTTATTATACTATGACGTTTTTA
>NW_019428998.1:0-851 GCF_002814215.2 Seriola lalandi dorsalis
GGACTAGAGAGACCAATACATAAGAACTGATGAAGCCGCTTGGATAAGAGGCGAAACGTCTTCCACAGACAAATATAAGTCCAGTTGCCTTCGATTTAATTTGAGAAAGAGATAACAATGACCTGGACGAATGAGAACTTGCACAGACAGATTGCATGAATGTTGTTACAGAATTAGTGGCAATTCATCCAGTGGCTGTTGAGATATTTCATTTAAAACAGCGTCATGGTGGTTCGAGAGGAGGAGTCAGAGGATCAGCTGATCAGTAGGACTCATCATGTAGGACCATGAACGTCTTTATAAAATAAGGAGTCAGGTAGATTCTTAGAAACTGTGAAAGGTCAGAGGTCGTCAGTCATTGGCATTCACCTACTGGGCACAGCTGATATCTGTTGTTGTTAATTGTACGCTTCAAACTTATTCATCACTGTTCTGAATTTGACAGAAAACTCCGTGGCGGCGAAGGCGGGCGGTTGTTTCCCTGGGTCGTCCAGGGTGATCCTGGCAGATGGAGGGACTAAACCACTGAGGGAGCTCCGGGCGGGGGACAAGGTGCTGGCCGCTGACCGACAGGGAAACCTTGTCCTCAGCGACTTCCTCATGTTCATGGACCGGGACAGAAAGACCGTGAGAGAGTTCCACGTCCTGGAGACCGAGGCGCCACGCCGCAGACTGACGCTGACCCCGGCTCACCTGGTCTTCGTGATGAACAACAACCGTACCGACGGCAGCGCCGTCAGGCCTGTGTTCACTAGTACCGTTAAACCAGGACAGCAGCTTCTGGTCGTTAGGAGTGAACGACCAGATCTCCTCATCCCTGCCAGAGTGACAAGAGTTCACCTGGAGCAGCA
>NW_019428999.1:0-1083 GCF_002814215.2 Seriola lalandi dorsalis
TTTAATATCCATTTGATCTATGATAGTACAGACAGTTGAAGTGATTTGTGAACTACAGTCACATCTTTTGGAGAACTACAATCTGTGGTTATGGTACAGAAATGCTGTTCTGATTTTTCTGTAGTCTGTACGGTAACTTTGTAAGAGCAGAAACGAAGTGGAATATATGTGGCATATCAAAAATCAGTGAGCTTTTTAGTATTAGCAGGTGTAAACTATGAGTTTGATGGACTTCACTGAAAATGATTAGTAGAAAATATCATGTCTGGAACTGGAGAGGTTAGTGTTTGCTTTTTAATCAACAGTCACAGATTTGGTGACAAAGGCTGGTGATGGCCAAATGAAGCTTCTGAAGCAGCCTATTGGATCATCAAAAGGTTCATTCCTCACTAGCAACATCTACTGCTCAAGTCAAGTAGCAGCTAAATTATTCATGAACCTTTTACAAAGAAAAATAAAGCTAGTTACTAATAGTAGTAGTAGAAGTACTGACAACAAATTCTCTGCTAAATCAAACTCAACTGCTACCACCAACAACAACAACCCACAAAGAGTTTATGACACTTCTACCCAGGAACTGCCACTGAAAACAAGGTGGTCAGTATGAGGCCTTGTTTGTCATAATTCACATGGTTTTCTGAAAAACGAGGCAAGCATCAAAGTGAGGTTTTATCAAGCACGCCCCTTCATACGTACACGCCTCTTATACATGACATCACTAATCGTGTCCAACAAATCGTGCTCCGCAGATGTAAGGAAACAGATTTGTTTTGCACAGACCCCAACAAATTTCACCTCATCATTATTTTAATAGTTATTTCAGTGAAAATTAAAATTGTAATGCAAAAATTATCATCTTCATTAATCATGAATCATACTGCAATATCTATGCAACATATTTGTCAAAATAGTTGCCACAGTAATCTACTGGTACAACAAATGGATGAAGGTCTTTGAGGTGCTCATTACGTTGGGGTCCTTGTGATAGATTGAATATGGTAAATGGATGGTAAATGTACTGCATTTATATTATGCTTTTTCTAGACCACTCAAAGTGCTTTACACTGCTAGTTACATGCACAC
>NW_019429001.1:0-1113 GCF_002814215.2 Seriola lalandi dorsalis
GTTTTCTGCCAGAAACGCTTCAGGAAGTCGTGGTTAATAGTTTAGACTATTAGACTATGACTTTGGGGTTTTGTAGATTTTGATTTGACTAAACTTCCTTGTTTGAGTTTTGTTTACTGGCCACCGGGAAAACCTGTAGAGGATTATTGTTGTTTTTTGAGTTGAGTTGGACGTTTGAAACTGGACTGACGGAACTTCAGTCTTCCTCTCAAGCTTTGTTTGACATCTGTGGTGAAATAAACATTTGTTTAGATGGTAGATGGAAGGGTTTTTGGAGTCGTGGTCAAAATGAACTCTTGGACATTCATTTCATTGTTTGTCATGGTCTGTGGCGTCTCCTGCGTCTCCTCTGTCTCCTGTGTCTCCTGCGTCTCCTCTGTTTCCTGTGTCTCCTGCGTCTCCTCTGTCTCCTGTGTTTCCTGTGACTCATGTGTCTCCTCTGTCTCCTTTGTCTCCTTTGTCTCCTGCGTTTCCTCTGTCTCCTGTATCTCCTGTGTTTCCTGTGTTTCCTGTGTCTCATGCGTCTCCTCTGTTTCCTGCGTCTCCTCTGTCTCCTTTGTCTCCTGCGTTTCCTCTGTCTCCTGTGTCTCCTGCGTCTCCTGTGATTCCTGTGTCTCATGCGTCTCCTCTGTCTCCTGCGTCTCCTCTGTTTCCTGTGTCTCCTGCGTCTCCCCTGTCTCCTGCGTCTCCTCTGTTTCCTGTGTCTCCTGCGTCTCCTCTGTTTCCTGTGTCTCCTGCGTCTCCCCTGTCTCCTGTGTCTCCTCTGTTTCCTGCGTCTCCTCTGTCTCCTGTGATTCCTGTGTCTCCTGCGTCTCCTGTGATTCCTGTGTCTCATGCGTCTCCTCTGTCTCCTGCGTCTCCTCTGTTTCCTGTGTCTCATGCGTCTCCTCTGTCTCCTGCGTCTCCTCTGTTTCCTGTGTCTCCTGCGTCTCCCCTGTCTCCTGTGTCTCCTCTGTCTCCTGCGTCTCCTCTGTTTCCTGTGTCTCCTGCGTCTCCCCTGTCTCCTGTGTCTCCTCTGTTTCCTGCGTCTCCTCTGTCTCCTGTGATTCCTGTGTCTCATGCGTCTCCTCTGTCTCCTGCGTCTCCTCTGTTTCCTGTGTCTCCTGCGTCTCC
>NW_019429002.1:0-1365 GCF_002814215.2 Seriola lalandi dorsalis
CAGTGTGGAGAATAATCACATGCATGGACTGGTGCATGGATGAATTAAATCTTGTATGAGGTTAAAATGAAAGACATCCTGTAGTGGTGCAGGATTTCACACTCAAAAAAAATCTGCATCCTAACAAGTCGGCTTGTTTATAAGTCCTAAAATTTTATCTTTACAAAAGAAAACAAACAATCAGTCAACTGGGTGAGATTATTTCAGAATTGCTGATTTGTTTCATGGATTTATCACTTTCTTGTTTCAAAATTTAAAAGAGTGCTCCATTAATTTAGCATTGAACTTTTACAATTTCTTATATAGACTCACAATGGACAGAAAATAATCAAAATTGATGCAGCTGAAACTGAGATATGATCTTCTTCCTTATCAAAACCTGTTCCCAGGTCTTGAGGGTTTGGTTGTATTATGCTAGTAGCAGCTAATATGGGCTACAGACGTCTGGTAAGCTAGCTTCTATCTAACTCCACACCCCGACACATGCCTGAAAATGTAGCTTGGGGGGAACCAGGTTCATAACACCCCCAGTAAATGTGTAGACTACAGACCCAAGCCAAACTAAACCAGGATTGTTGTTAGCCAGGCTAGCTGCATAGCTGTAGAATGGCAAAGTCAGTCTGTCCACCACTTTGGTCCAGACCAAATACTTCAACAACTGACGGATGGACATGGTCATGAAATTCACATAACTGACGTTTATAGTTTCCAAACGATTAATCCTAATGACTTGTGGCCCCCTGACCTTCCTCCAGCGCCACCAGTAGGTCAGAGTTTTCACTGATGTCATGACACTGAAAAAAAAAAAAAGTTTGATATAATGCAATTTTAATTATAACCATAGCGGACTAGTTTGAGTCGTCTAAACTAGGTGCAGAGCCAGACATTGTAAACATTCGGGGCTTAGCCCAAGCTTAAGGGGCCGAAAATAAAACCATCACACTTTTTGCATCAAGTCCGAATGCTCCACCAGTTTTTAGGGCGACCTATGGATGGCGATATTTCCTCAGTGGCTAAAAGAGCTCCACTGATTTGCCGGTCTAGTCAGAGGGACTGAGGGGAAATGACACCGAGTTGAAGTTATACTGTAAACTTTACTATAAGCTTTTGGGAAAACATCCGGGGCTGCAGCCTAATTTCCTCCCCCCCACCACCACCACCTTCTGCCTATTGCCTAAACTTGATTAACGTGCTCATATATTTCATGATGAAAGGCACTAACAACCTGTTTTGTTATTTAGGTATGATCACGCCTGCACTGCCATAACCAAACATTTCACATATGACAAATGATCAGCTATAAAGTAGGAGAAGCGACAATAGCTGCGCCGCTTCATCCTGAGCTGAAGGAGGAAGTTGACAATA
>NW_019429003.1:0-1380 GCF_002814215.2 Seriola lalandi dorsalis
TATTGTCAACTTCCTCCTTCAGCTCAGGATGAAGCGGCGCAGCTATTGTCGCTTCTCCTACTTTATAGCTGATCATTTGTCATATGTGAAATGTTTGGTTATGGCAGTGCAGGCGTGATCATACCTAAATAACAAAACAGGTTGTTAGTGCCTTTCATCATGAAATATATGAGCACGTTAATCAAGTTTAGGCAATAGGCAGAAGGTGGTGGTGGTGGGGGGGAGGAAATTAGGCTGCAGCCCCGGATGTTTTCCCAAAAGCTTATAGTAAAGTTTACAGTATAACTTCAACTCGGTGTCATTTCCCCTCAGTCCCTCTGACTAGACCGGCAAATCAGTGGAGCTCTTTTAGCCACTGAGGAAATATCGCCATCCATAGGTCGCCCTAAAAACTGGTGGAGCATTCGGACTTGACGCAAAAATTGTGATGGTTTTATTTTCGGCCCCTTAAGCTTGGGCTAAGCCCCGAATGTTTACAATGTCTGGCTCTGCACCCAGTTTAGACGACTCAAACTAGTTCGCTATGGTTATAATTAAAATTGCATTATATCAAACTTTTTTTTTTTTTCAGTGTCATGACATCAGTGAAAACTCTGACCTACTGGTGGCGCTGGAGGAAGGTCAGGGGGTCACAAGTCATTAGGATTAATCGTTTGGAAACTATAAACGTCAGTTATGTGAATTTCATGACCATGTTCATCCGTCAGTTGTTAAAGTATTTGGTCTGGACCAAAGTGGTGGACGACTGACTTTGCCATTCTACAGCTATGCAGCTAGCCTGGCTAACAACAATCCTGGTTTAGTTTGGCTTGGGTCTGTAGTCTACACATTTACTGGGGGTGTTATGAACCTGGTTCCCCCCTAGCTGCATTTTCAGGCATGTGTGAGGGTGTGGAGTTAGATAGAAGCTAGCTTACCAGACGTCTGTAGCCCATATTAGCTGCTACTAGCATAATACAACCAAACCCTCAAGACCTGGGACCAGGTTTTGATAAGGAAAAAGATCATATCTCAGTTTCAGCTGCATCAATTTTGATTATTTTCAATCCATTGTGAGTCTATATAAGAAATTATAAAAGTTCAATGCTAAATTAATGGAGCACTCTTTTAAATTTTGAAACTTTTAAATTTTGAAACAAGAAAGTGATAAATCCATGAAACAAATCAGCAATTCTGAAATAATCTCACCCAGTTGACTGATTGTTTGTTTTCTTTTGTAAAGATAAAATTTTAGGACTTATAAACAAGTCGACTTGTTAGGATGCAGATTTTTTTTGAGTGTGAAATCCTGCACCACTACAGGATGGCTTTCATTTTAACCTCATACAAGATTTAATTCATCCATGCACCAGTCCATGCATGTGATTATTCTCCACACTG
>NW_019429004.1:0-884 GCF_002814215.2 Seriola lalandi dorsalis
TGTTTCGTTTGGCCCCGGGGGCCGTGGCGCTGGCGGCGCCGCTTAGACCCTGCGGAGCGTCTCTGAGGCCGAAGCTCTTGGCGGTGTGTCCCAGGTGGAGCGAGCGGATGTGGAAGATGTGCTTGAGGTGAGCGGGGTAGGTGGTGTACGCCCGCAGGAAGGACTGCAGCGCTGATGACATCACAGTGACATCACAGGGACACGTCAACCAACCGACCAGGCAACCAGGTAAGCAGACATCAGACGGACAGAGGGACGTACCTTTCTTGGCGCTCTGCACTGACGAAGCATCTGAGTGAACGAAGTTCTCAAACTCCGTCTGAAGAACCGTCGCTCGCTCCCGGATCTCCTGCTCCAGAGCTCTGCTAGAACTCTGACACACAGAACCTTCATCATCATCATCATCATCATCATCATCATCATCATCATCATCATCACCATCACCACCATCATCATCACCACCATCATCATCACCACCATCATCATCATCATCATCATCACCATCATCATCATCACCTTCATCATCATCACCATCATCATCACCTCCACCATCATCATCATCACCTTCACCTACACCATCATCATCATCATCATCATCACCACCATCATCATCACCACCATCATCATCATCATCATCATCACCATCATCATCACCTTCACCTTCACCATCATCATCATCATCACCATCATCATCATCATCATCATCATCATCATCATCATCACCATCACCACCATCATCATCACCACCATCATCATCACCACCATCATCATCATCATCATCATCACCATCATCATCATCACCTTCACCTTCACCATCATCATCATCATCACCACCATCATCATCATCACCATCATCATCATCATCATCATCACCATCATCATCA
>NW_019429005.1:0-990 GCF_002814215.2 Seriola lalandi dorsalis
CAAATCACTCCCATGATTCATTAAGAGATTAAGTCCGGCCCTTTTGAAAACATGCGCGTGGTGCGGAGACTGTTTTTTTCCACTGTTGAAATACTGTATGTAATATTGAAAGCACTTGTGCCGAACGCTTCAGACCATGAGCTTTGGATCATTAAAACAGAGCCCTTAGTCTCAGTGTTCCCTTCCCTCTGTGCCAGTTCGTCTTGTTCACTTTGTGTCAGCGCTCCTGCATTTTTCCCTACGTGCGACTTTTTCTTGATGAGTCAGTGTATGACCCGCTCCTGTTTCTCGACCTTGCCTTTAGGCTGCCGATTTGGATCTGTTGTCTTATTGGATTGACTTCCTGTGAACCTGTTTACTAAGTAAAGACTGTTTTAAACTTAGATTTAAACCTACTGAGTGTCTCCAGTCTTGCATTTGAGATCTATCTCTGTCTTCAGCCGTTATGTTTTTAAGAAAAAAAAAATTGTCAAAGAAATTCTTTGACAAAGACAGAAGAAAAGGTATTACTAGGTGTCATGTTTTAACCTCCTAGGACCTGGCGTCCACATATGTGGACCTCACATTTTGGGTTCTCTAGACCACAATACTAACTTTTTCTCAACAAGGGCCTGGTGACCACATATGAGCCATGTTCAGAAATTGAAATGAAAAGTTTAGAACAGAAACAATGCAAAATGTTCAGAATGTTTTTTACTTTGTTACAGACATACGTCTTTCTGCAACTGTTAGCAGTACTTCAAATGAGCCATATTGCTCAAAGGGGCACAATTGTTCTTTCTCATTTTGTTTTTGCACTCAGGAAAATGCTGCTGTGTTCTGGCACCAAATTAATAGTTTTGCACATCATTACTCAATTGTCTCTTTATTGGTTTCTATCGAAATTTAAAACTAATGTCCTCATATGTGGACATCATTTTTCTCAGAAACTACATCATGTAAAAAGATCATTCTTTGTTGTTACACTCATCAGGTCCCAATCAGCCTAAA
>NW_019429007.1:0-1018 GCF_002814215.2 Seriola lalandi dorsalis
GTGTGTGAGCCGGTGAGGCTTTTTTGTGCATGTTAATGTGTTCCAGTTTCCTCTGCACAGCGACGCTTAGTCACTGTTCTGTGAGACAGATCCTGTGTCTGTTACAAACACACCAGCACATGATTACTGCAGAAGGAATGCTGGGGGGACAAGAAAAAAAGAGAATAAGAAACAAAACAAGATGAAGATGTGTTTTCTGCAGAGCGACACATGGTGAAGTGCAGTAACATGTATCACGGTGAAGCAGTGATTTAATGTGCATGATGCTGCAATGACTCGTTGGGCAAAGGCTCAGGACTTTATCATGTGTCCACACAGTGACGTGTGGGAGCTAATAATTTAATGAATGAGCGGGAGATGAATCATACTGGTGTTGGGATTGGACAGGGGCATGAAGGCTTGGACATGGTGGACGCTTGTTTTTAGGTGGAGTGGGCGGCGCTGTCACTCTGAACTGAAGTGTGACTCTTGTTGAGTACGACGAACTTTGTGGGCCTGATTTACTAAAAGTTTGCGTGTGTAAAAACGTGTGAAAACTTGATATCACCCAAAAAACATGTTCCAGCTGATCTACCAACAGTGCACACTGAGGACTGCGTCTTTCAAATGTGCAACAGAACACGCGCTGTCCACTCAGTACGTTTGCCTTAATGCATATGTGATATGGGGCGTTTCTGCCCTAGTGTGCAAAACACTGGGAGGAGAAAATGCAAATGAGTTAATTCAGCACACACTTTGCGATTGAGCCTGACAGTCGTTTGGTGCTAATCAGCCCAGCATTGCGCACACATGGCTGCTGGTATTGCGGCGAGGACGAGAACATGGGCACAATGAATGACTACGAAGAGAACCAGTTTTTCTCAGGGTGTTCTGTAGTTTTGGAGCATAGTGTATAAACATAAATGATGGGAGATATGTACATTTACTTGAGCATGATTTTTAGGTATTTGAATTGCACTTGAGTATTTTCATTTTATTCCACCTCAACATTTCAGACTGAAATATTGAGCTTTGTTCT
>NW_019429008.1:0-1045 GCF_002814215.2 Seriola lalandi dorsalis
GCAACGACTGACAAACCGTACCGACAAACATTTCAGGTGGTGATATTGACGTTGTCGACAGACGTTTTAGCGGCTAGTAGGATTGTGTCTGTTGCTCTCGGCTGTTGTCCAGCTAGTGACGTCAGTAACTTTAGGCTCATTTTGTAACTGACTGTAACGTGAGATTGTATGGACCCAGTAGACCGAGTGAATACACGTCGAATGGTTCACCATGTTGTAACCACTTAAATTACTGTTAGGGGATCAGCCATGATTGAAAGTGAACTATGGCTTTACAATTCTCAGGAGATTTCAGTACACCTGTCTTCATCAGGACCTGAGCCAGTACAGGTGCAATACCGCCTCCACCTGTCTCTCCAACACAGTGAGGAGGGTCTAGGTGAGTAACATGCTGTCATTCACTATTAAAAGAGACTTTGTCTATACCACTGTGATTAAATCAGGGCCCATTGTATACATGTTCATATTGGTTATGTATTTCACAGTATATCCATATTTGTATTACTCAGTTTGTTGGTTATATTTTGTGTACATTGAATTGTTATCACACCTCTAGTTGTTTACCCTTTTCCTTGCATTTACATTTCATAATATTCATACTGTTTATTTTTGCATATTCATATCTATCCTCACGATTTATTATACTCACACAACAGACCTCACATGTTTGAATATAAAGAACTTGTATGATCTAAAGGAATTGTCCTATCACATGTTTCTGTCTCAGAACCAGAAGTCCAGTCTAATCACCACCAGTGATGCACCAGCCTTTTCTTCTGCATCTGGCCTCTTCAATCAACAACATTACATCAACACCTTGAGGTATTATCCCTCACATGACAGATATTGTCTATACTGTGATCTTTTGCACATCCCCTAATCAATACCTTTTGCACATCTTGCCCAGCAGGAGTTTTGTCATTCTAAAACACTTTTGTACATAGTTGTGTAGTATCATTTTCATTGTTTTATTTTTTTTAATATTTGAATGTTGCAGTATTTCACTTTGAGCACCAAGTTTTACAGTTTTGTGCTTTGTATGTGT
>NW_019429009.1:0-1326 GCF_002814215.2 Seriola lalandi dorsalis
TGCATTAATTACAGTCACAAATGTCACGTTCACCTTCCCGCTGTTCTTTGGTGCGATGAGGAAACGCATGATCCTGTTGACCAGGTCTAAGTGAGTTCCTTTCTTCTCCAGGTCCAAAACGCCACAGACCACCTTCAGCTTAGCGTTGGTGAAATTTGAACTTCTGCATCAAAAAAACAGAGAAGAAAGTCCTTATTGTTGATCGTTGATCTACATGAATTTAAGTACAATAGTCCATTATATGACCTCAACTCTACAAATACAAACAGAAGTCATTATTATACTTCAAAACTACTGACTGTGTCTCTGTAAAGAACCACTACTACTTTGAATCTGGTTCCACACGATGACTGAGAGGACAGATGAGACAGATGAGACAGAAGAAGACAAAGGAGGACATAAGAGACAGAGGAGGACAGAAGACAGATGAGACAGAAGAGATAGAAGAAGACAGAGGAGGACATAAGAGACAGAGGAGGACAGAAGACAGATGAGACAGAGGAGGACAGATGAGACAGAAGAGATAGAAGAAGACAGAAGACACAGAAGAGACAGAGGAGGACAGATGACACAGAGGAGGACAGATGAGACAGAAGAGATAGAAGAAGACAGAGGAGGACAGAAGAAGACAGAGGAGGACAGAAGACACAAAGGACAGAAGAGACAGAGGAGGACAGAAGACAGATGAGAGAGAAGAAGACAGAGGAGGACAGAAGAGACAAAAGACACAGAGGAGGACAGAAGAGACAGAGGAGGACAGAAGAGACAGGAGGACAGATGAGACAGAAGAGATAGAAGAAGACAAAGAAGGACAGAAGAGACAGAGGAGGACAGAAGAGACAGAAGAGATAGAAGAAGACAGAGGAGGACAGAAGAGACAGAAGACACAGAGGAGGACAGAAGAGACAGAGGAGGACAGAAGAGACAGAAGAGATAAAAGAAGACAGAGGAAGACAGAAGAGACAGAGGAGGACAGAGGAGGACAGAAGAGACAGATGAGACAGAAGAGATAGAAGAAGACAGAGGAGGACAGAAGACAGATGAGACAGAGGAGGACAGAGGAGATAGAAGAAGACAGAGGAGACAGAGTCTGTGTCCAGAATCTTACTTGAGGAGTTTCTCTCGTTTCTTTCTGTACTGTTCACTGGCGGCATCAAAAGGAAATCCGTTGAACAGACGCAGGTTCTTCTTTATCGTGGCCATCTGTTAAAGAGCGAAAGGATCATCTGAAGTGTTAATAGTTACAGTTATCAGCTTCACTGCAAATACATGTATATACACTGTAATTCACCGACACTGTTTGTGATTTGTGTCGTGTTGTTTACA
>NW_019429011.1:0-1183 GCF_002814215.2 Seriola lalandi dorsalis
AAAACCTTTTAAACTCTTTTTTAACTACTATTACAGAATGCCCTGTTGTCATCTAATTGTCTGGTTGTGTATTTGAATGTATGTTTAAATGCATTTACCTATATACTCTGATCGTTGTTTATATAAATACTTGTCTGCTTGTTTATATGAATATGTTTACTGTACTCAGGTCTCACTTGTAAGCAAGATCGCGATCTCAGTGTGATTGCTTGATTAAATATGTGGTATACATATGTATAGATAAAAAATATATATATGTTTATGTGTACACAGTGGCAAAGTAATTAGGTGCAACATTTAAAAGTTGTCCATATGTACAATTTATTGAGGACAAATGTATTAATGTATTTGAATATAGATCACTTCACCTGCTTTGGCCTTTCACTGAGCCAGGCCTAGCACCTTTACTTGGCTTGTGTAGTGTTGTGTAGTGTTGTGCAGCGTTGTGCAGCGTTGTGCAGCGTTGTGCAGTGTTGTGTTGTGCAGTGTTGTGCAGTGTTGTGCAGTGTTGTGTTGTGCAGCGTTGTGCAGCGTTGTGTTGTGCAGTGTTGTGTTGTGCAGTGTTGTGTTGTGCAGTGTTGTGCAGCGTTGTGCAGCGTTGTGCAGTTTTGTGCAGTGTTGTGCCGTTTTGTGCAGTGTTGTGTAGTGTCGTGCAGTGTTGTGCAGTGTTGTGCCGTTTTGTGCAGTGTTGTGTAGTGTCGTGCAGTGTTGTGCCGTTTTGTGCAGTGTTGCGCAGTGTTGTGTAGTGTTGTGCAGTGTTGTGCAATGTTGTGTAGTGTTGTGCAGTGTCGTGCAGTGTTGTGTAGTGTTGTGTAGTGTTGTGTAGTGTCATGCAGTGTTGTGCAGCGTTGCGTAGTGTTGTGCAGTGTCGTGCAATGTTGTGTAGTGTTGTGTAGTGTTGTGTAGTGTTGTGTAGTGTGGTATAGTGACTCTCTCAGTTGCATTGCAGGGGACTTGAGGTTACTCCACTGTTCTTGCATAATGACCTCTCCGGTTCTCTGTTTTCCCAATTTCCTCACTGAGAAGACTTCTACATCAGGATGGATATTGCACCAAGAGCAGGGTTAGGTTATTAACCCGAACCTAGCATAATAAAAAGAACCAAAAAACAAAAAGGAGAGACATTGTGATCCCACTGGCTCGTGCCTTCTGCATGACGGTATGACATGTCTTACAAGAGGAA
>NW_019429012.1:0-1100 GCF_002814215.2 Seriola lalandi dorsalis
GGGGCTGAAAAAGGAAGTGCTAAAACCTGCAGTTCCTCTAATGACCACTAGAGTCTGGCTCCAACAGAGAGTCAATCCACATAGACTCCCATGCTAAAATGTCCAACCTTACAGCAGAAATAAACATGTTTACAGCCTGGTACGACAACAGTTTTGGTCTCTAGAGTTAATTTCCTCCTTCATGACACCTGTTTATATAACTCACCTGTTTATATTTTATTAAGGACTAAAGTCTCAGCTCCACACACACTCCTCCTCTTTGCCTATTTTTGGATTAGCTGGGAGTTAGGGGCAGAGTCAGACACTGCCAAGATGGCGACGGTGGGTCAGCTCACTCTGAGCTTCAAAACTGCTCTTCAGAAACCTGTGGGTGAAGTCACGGAGGCTATTTCCATCTTTATTTACAGTCTATGGTCACAGCCATTGCTGCTACTGCAACTGTGGGCCAAATGACGATGACTAACTTCCCTTGGGCAGCTGTCCCATTCACCTCATGCTGTACCTTTGCTCCTTAGTAAAGGTGCTTGACTTACCTATAGAATCCAAAATGTTTGACAGACAACAGTGCTGTTTTTAAGGGTTTCACAAATGATGGACCAACACAACAGAACAGGTGCTGAGTCGAGCTTTAATTAGACTGAACAGAACATCAGGTTTACACAAGTATAGAGAACAATGAGGTGATGTAAATACATATTTTATTGATTGAGTAAAATGAAGTAAATACCAAAATGTTACTACTTGATTCTTTTTTTAAACAGAGCCCAAAAACAACAACAATTTCCTCATCACCTAATTGTTTTATTCAGGTGAATGTGCAAGACATACGACCAGTTACATTTAATTACCTGCAACTTCTGTAAAGCTCAGAAAACAAGAAGCATTAAGATGAATATTTCTACTACGGATTGGGTCAAAACATCTGAGCAACAGTTTTTAATGTGCTGTATTTATGCGGTTAATACCTGAAGGGAGTTATCTAACACAGTACCAAGTGATGCTGTAGCGATAAGCTAGTAGTATGAATCCCATCCCTTATCCCTAAGTTTGATTAACAATCTTCAGTCGACATTACCAACACACTGGGCTACAGGTTCCTT
>NW_019429013.1:0-1313 GCF_002814215.2 Seriola lalandi dorsalis
TTTTTATGCCCTACTATACCATGACCTTTTTACGACATTTTTAAGCCTTACTATACTATGACGTTTTTATGCCATACTATACTATGACGTTTTTATGACATTTTTGATACCTTATTATACCATGACGTTTTTATGACATTTTTATGCCATGCTATACTATGACGTTTTTTTATGCTTTATTATACTATGACGTTTTTATGACATTTTTATGCCATACTATACTATGGCGTTTTTCATTCCTTATTATACCATGACCTTTTTATGACATTTTTATGCCATACTATACCATGGCGTTTCATGCCTTATTATACTTTGACTTTTTTATGCCTTATTATACCATGACCTTTTTATGACATTTTTATGCCCTATTATACTATGGCGTTTTTATGACATTTTTATGCCTTATTATACTATGACGTTTTTATGACATTTTTAAGCTTTATTATACCATGACCTTTTTATGACATTTTTATGCCATACTATACCATGGCGTATTCATGCCTTATTATACTTTGACTTTTTTATGCCTTATTATACCATGACCTTTTTATGACATTTTTATGCCCTACTATACTATGGCGTTTTTATGACATTTTTAAGCCTTACTATACTATGACGTTTTTTTATGCCTTATTATACTATGACGTTTTTATGACATTTTTAAGCCTTACTATACTAGGACGTTTTTATGACATTTTTATGCTATGCTATACTATGACGTTTTTTATGCTTTATTATACTATGACGTTTTTATGACATTTTTATGATATTTTCATGCTATACTATACTATGACATTTTTAAGCCTTACTATACTATGACGTTTTTATGACATTATTAAGCCTTACTATACTATGGCGTTTTTATGCCCTACTATCCTATGACATTTTTATGCCCTACTATACTATGACCTTTTTACGACATTTTTAAGCCTTACTATACTATGACCTTTTTATGCCCTACTATACTATGACATTTTTATGCCATGCTATACTATGACGTTTTTTATGCCTTATTATACTATGACATTTTTAAGCCCTACTATACCATGACATTTTTTATTGCCTTACTATACTATGGCGTTTTTCATGCCTTATTATACTTTGACGTTTTTATGCCCTACTATACCATGACCTTTTTACGACATTTTTAAGCCTTACTATACTATGACGTTTTTATGCCCTACTATACTATGACGTTTTTATGACATTTTTTATGCCTTATTATACCATGACCTTTTTATGACATTTTTAAGCCTTACTATACTATGACGTTTTTTTATGCTTTATTATACTATGACGTTTTTATGAAATTT
>NW_019429014.1:0-1345 GCF_002814215.2 Seriola lalandi dorsalis
CCTCCCAAGAGACAAACTGGTACTCGAGGCTGACCGTTTCCTTACAGACCCAGCGTAAGGCAGAGACACTGCATTCAAAGCGTCCGGCCTCAGACTGCAGACTAAATCAAACAAAACAAGTGAGTTTGTGTAAATGCACAAGAATACCGTCTAAGAGGCACAATGGAATAAACGTAAATGTGTGAGAATATCTGCCTTGATATTATTTGGAGTGAAATGTAGCTTCACCATTATAATTGTCATGTTGCTTTGGTACAACCAGTAACAGCACAGAGAGAGATTCTAGTTTACCTTCTGTAAAACAATCCAAAGAACCAAGCTTATCTTTCTGCTTTAGTTCCAGTTTGCTGTGCTGCAGTATTTCACTTGTTGTTTTTACCTGTAAGTTGAATCCTCATCTGCATCTTTGCCGTTCACTTCAGGTTCAAGTTTAGTCCAGTCGCTGGATTCCTGCTGCAGAGGACGGTCATACAAGTCAACTGTCATCTAAATGAGCACATGAATGAATGAATGATGAATAAACTGAACACATGAATGAAGGTAAGGGATTACCATAGTGCTTCCACAGCCCTCAACCTCAGCGCTTCTTAAAGGTCCTTGTTAAGACACATTGAAAAACATTTGTAAATGATTATATGTTGATATATAAAATAATATGGTAACTTTCCATATGTTTTGCTGCCTTAGCACTATGTGCTTGTTACATGTTAAACAGGACAAGCTGCTGAGTGAAGTCTAAGCAGAGGAAAAGTGGCAACACTTCACAGGCTTCTGTTGAGTACGAAGTACACACTAGTTACATGTAGCTGTTTAAGTAACGATGCCTCATGAAAGCAAAACATGATAAAAATACAGTAACAGTTGCATGACTGAATGTTTTGCACTATTACTGTATGGATATAGTTTACAGTAAAAACTGGATAATAGCAAACATCACACATGTAAAGTAATAGGAGTTGATGCTGTAGTCAAGCTACAGTCAGTGTCCTGTACTGTGGTGTAATGGTCCCAAGCCAGGTTCCACACACCAAGGAAACTCAAATTCAGCCGACTGCCCGACAGTCTACATGTATTTTGATGGAAAGTTAAATAATGGAGACCACTCTCTGCATATCAAATATTTGATATTGGAATTGTATTGCAAGTTTTTTTTTCTTCCAAATAATTTACCTTTGGATCCTGAGCTGATCTCTGACAGCCTCTGCACCAGATCACTCCTGTTTATTTTCTTTAAGACCTCATTGGTCACCTCCACAGACCGTTCACCGTACGTCTGCATCATCAGCTCCACCAAGTCAACTCTTTGTGCCATCTTCATTTGACGTTTTGGGATTATTGGGTGGCC
>NW_019429015.1:0-847 GCF_002814215.2 Seriola lalandi dorsalis
AAGGTGCAATACAGTGTGAAAGACCCCCCTCTGATGAAAACCAAGCGTTTAACCTTGTTAACATCCATATGATGTTTTTTTATATAATACAAGACATATGATGAGTGAAATAATCAGTCAACACCATGACTGAGGGTTTCCACCTTGAGCTGCAGTGAACAGAAAACAGATTCAGACAGCCAGGGTTTCATACATCACAAACTTAAGGAACCAATCCTGTCAACTTGTGGGGATGGGGGGCGGGGCTAAATAAACCTGAAATGTTGTCAGTACAGAGAGAGAGTTTGCATTAGCACAACCGCTAACACTGTGTCAGTCACTGACAGTTACAAGCTAACAAACAACATAAACAAATAAAAGATGCAAACTACGCTAACGCTATATTGATTACAGCAACTCCTAATCTGAGTCTGGGTCTGACTGAGGCTCAAACATGTTGGTCACTCTCTCTGCTCGGCACTGCCCTTGTCAGTGCAGAGAGCTTGCCTGTGCATTAGCACAGCCACTAACACTGTCAGCCACTTGCAGTTAGATGCTAACAAACAATGCAAACAAATAAAAGATGCTAACTAAGCTAACAGTTCTGATCCGTCTGCTAGTCTCTGGTTCTGGTCTCAGACTCCTCCTCTGAGTCTGGGTCTGACTGAGGCTCAAACATGTGGCTGAGTCTCTCCGATGTTTCCTCCTCTCACCATCTTGATGCTCTCTGCTCTTTCACCTGTCCACCTGGAGACAGCAGGTGGTGGGCAGGGTATAAGATGTCCAGATGTGCTTCTAACCCCAGTTTACCCATTTTTTTCACTTTTTATGTGTGAAAACCATGATAAAAAAAATATTAATCATAGCA
>NW_019429016.1:0-939 GCF_002814215.2 Seriola lalandi dorsalis
ACTTTACATTTATTCTTTTATCTTTTTATTATATTTATTTTATTTATTTGCTGGGCCCGCTACTCCTTGTTAAGGTTACTTGCAGCGGGTCCCTCTCTTCTCTCTGTCCGGTGCTCTGCCTGGGAATCGAACCCTGATCCCCCATGGGAAAGACCACTTCTCTCTCCATCCAGCCATCCATTCTGTCAGATCAGTAGGCCAGTGCACAGTATTTTAACCCAAACCCATAACCCCAACCCCAACCCCAACCCTAACCCAGCCAGTGCCACTGATCTACATTCCTTCACCTCAACTTACCCTGGACATCAAGAAAAAGAAATAACCAACAGAACCACTACCACACCTCAAGAACAGGTTTTCCCCACACCTTCCATCCGGATCCACCACCAACAAGAAGATTCCATAACACTGCCTCAACCTGGAGTCGAACCACCATCTCCCGTTTCCCGACCATGGCCCAGCTAGGTGAGCTACACACCCAGACACCCTACACACAACATCAACTCCAACCAGACACTCACCTAACCTCAACCAGAACAATTCCCTCCAAAATCAGCCAATCAGATTTGTACACATGTTTTCCCTCCAGAACACCCCACACACCCACACACCTAGCCAATCACCACATGACACACACACACACACACACACACACTTCCTGTTGAGGGAGGGACTAACCTCCTTCCCTCGACAGCTTTTAATGCACACGAGGAGCCATTATTGTAAATCCCCTGAGGAAGCAGCACATACTGCGAAACGTCGGGACCCCGCTCTTATGCGTAAGACTTTTACTCTGATTTTATTGTATTGTATTAAGAACTTTTATACCCTCGATTTGAGTGGTTTTTTAATTGGTTTTAATTTGCGTTTTTAATCAAATTATTTAATAAAGTTTGATTTTAAAACACTGGTGGGGGGCTCTGCCAGCCCAACAATAGG